>NC_079214.1:43897902-44078933 GCF_029633865.1 Lampris incognitus
AGAGTCATCCCTTGCGAGAGTGGCTCTGCCCCCTAGCATCACTTCAACCTCACACATGCTCTGTGCCGGGAGGACACATTAAAGAAGGTTCAAATAGGGGGAGAGAAGATTGACATGAATGGTTACAGCGTCTGGCAGTGGAGAGAATCAGCTGGCTCCTTTAGACAAACACACATTCACACACACTCAAAAGTGCACGCGCATAAAAACACACACACGCACGCATGTGTAAACCTCATTGGAAACTGTGGCAAGAGGGCAGCAAGTGAGATTGCAAAAAAGATCAACTCAAACAAGGAGGAAATCCAACCTGTCACACAGCTCGGGTCACTGAAGCAAAAGATGCGATTTGTTGCAAGTGTCTTATTATCTAATAGGGGTTAATGTAAACAAATTTTCAGTCATTGGTTTAAACATTATCTCTTACTGCATAGCTGTAAAGTATGCAAGATGGCCAAAGTAGAGACGCTTTAGGACAGATTCATGTTCCTTTGCACAGCAGCTCGCCTGCCAAGTGGCGGGCCGCTGTTGCGTTAATGAAAGTTTCAACGCCAAAAGATGTCTCATTATATTTTCATGAATACCTTTGGAGAAAATTAAATCTTCTTTCACCCTTTCAACCTCAACTTCCTTCTGTTGGAGCGAAACAATCAAGAGGGGAGCTCATCTTTTTAGTACTTTATTCACAACTCTACAGTTCCCCTCGGTGAGTGGAACAACATCATTTATTCAGCTCAGTCAAGAGAGGCTTTATCTCAGATGCTGAGTGAAAGGGTATTAATCAGACTGAGCATTTCCTCACACACCTGAACACACAAAGCCGCACATGCGCACAAGTTCATGTCTGCACTGATACCGATAGTCAGATGAGTGTGCATGAAAAACACACAAACCAACACACACACACACGCCATCTCCCTCCTCCACACACACACACCCACCCACACACAGAGAATAACACACTAGCTTGTAAGCTGTTTCCCATGGTGTATAGCTGAGTGGTGATGTGTCTCATTCAGTTGGATAGACACACTATTTTGGGCATCTTTGAAGTGGCCACACTCTGTCCCTGCCCTCCTATCTCTATTCCAATACCCTGCTTCCTTCACTGGCCTTACCAAGTCATCATTTCCATCAAACTTCCACCCACTCACTTTGATTTACTGCTCTTCTCATTGCCTGGGATGGAGTGGCCCTTGTCACTCCCTCCCCTCCTCTTTCACTCATTAATACCTTTCCTTGACACCTCCGGTCTTCTCATTGAACTTACCATGAACAGCCCTTCATTTAAACTATGTGCAATTGCGTATTTTAAGTTATCCGCTGCCTGCTTGTCCAACCACCACCACATCCATCCACCCCTCCTCTTCTCAATCCCCCCTTACCACATGTTCCTCCACCCCCCTCTGGGGCTGACTGTTATATCTCACAGAGCATCTCCTCCAGCCGGCACCAGCTGTTGGTACGAAATGAAGACAACTGGGGTCTGAACACGTACAAGAGCTCTTACTCTGGATCTAAAGAGGCCCTGAGGCCTAAGAAATCAGCTACTCTGTCAAAGTCAAAGGCACTCTGCACTTGGAACACCGATGAGGCTACTAGCCAGAGCATCCTCTAGCTCCAATCAGAGATTTAATTCTCATTACTGGTCACACAAGACACAAGTCCCCCCGCAAAAACTCTGTATAAATATATCCTCCTTCAATACCACGGCTGTGCCAGAGCCTATCTGTCTCCAAAGTAAAACAATTCATTGTCTGTCATGTATTACAATGTCATTTACAACGTTACAATTTAATTTAACAGATGATTTTATCCAAAGCGATGTACATCTGAGAGTTAATACAACACCAGCAAGGATCAAGTCAGGAGGTGACAATGCAAGTAAGTGCCAAAAAACTAGGTTCAAGTCCGATGGGACACGGATGTCAACAGGCAGTGCATAAAGGCAATGCATAGGGTGCACAGAAGCGTCGTTTATATATAATATATACACACACACACACCATCAGGTATGGGGGTGTGATCGAGAAAGAGCTTAAAGATGGAGAGGGACTCAGCGGGATTGAATGGAGTTTGGTATCGTGGAACTTAGCATTGCATAAACTAAAACTAAAAATTTTCTCAATTCACTGGCTGCATAATCTGACACCTAGAAAAAAAAGAGCAAAAATTTAAATTAAAAAAAGTTCCTCCCATGGGTGATGCAGTAGGGCAGAAGGAATCCATTCTGACGTGCAGTTCATACAGCAAAATAGTCAGCCTTTCACTACGCCTGCTTGTACCACTGCAAAATCCCGACACCATACCAACGGCTTTTAAAAATCTGTGACTTTTATGACGTGTTCGATCATTCGAATATGATTAATTAAATCTTGATCTTTTTCAGGGATAAACAAGTGCCTCATTACTGACAAATAAACAACCACACAGTGTAAAAATATCACCTTGGGCAACTAACCAACTACCAGAGCTTTTTCCAAAGTGAGCAGCAGCCAAACCCTGTCCCCTTGTGTACTGTGTGTTATTAGGGCACTTTCTAATTCTTACCACTTGACATCAGCTCAGAAAAAATACATCGTCAGCTGCTGCTGGCCCTCAGTCCGATGCATTTTGACAAGTTATCAGATCCAGCTTCACCAGTGCTCAGGATGTTGAATGGCACAGAAGTGTTGCTTTTTCTCTCTTAGCCCAATGCTCATATAACAGATACTTCATCACTACCTTATGGGGGAAATTGTAGTCAAAAGCGACAATTTTTTAATGTTACCCAAACATAACTGCAACCTTGACAATTTCCTTAATTTGCCAAACCTTACCTGAACCCTAACTAATGAGCGGCTTTACTTGTCAGCGGATCAAAATATTTAACCACCAGCATAACAAATGGGGGTTGAGGTTGACTGAATCACAGGACAGGAATAATTTGGGTTGTGAGACAAACTTTAGTTTTAGTCAAAAATGTTTTTATTTTATTTGTTGCTGTGGTATTTACATGGGATAAAACAGTATACAGGAAAGGTCAGATTCTGAAATTTCTTTATTTTTTGATTTTTACCAGTACCATGGAGGAGCGTTGGTGGAGCGTGGACACCGCTGAATAAATGTGCGGGAACCACACACAAACACATATACTTCTTAAAATATCTTGGGTAAAAATCCTGTCACGGTTAGGGTTCTGCCAATTGGTCTTTGCCTTCCTCTCTTTCTGTCTACTTTCTGTGCTGTCCTGTGGTGCACTTTCACAGTGCTCAATAGAGCCAGTGCAAACCCCCCCCCCAACACACACACACACACACACACATACACACACACACACACACACAGCCACATGTCCACCTGTGATGTGACAGCTTAGGGAACTGCCTTTAACGCCTCATGTCAACAGACCTCTTGATGTTTAACAGGCAGAGAGGCCATTTAAAGGGGCTCCGAAGGTTTGCTGAGAAACATCTGTCACCATGGTGATATCGGAAACCTTGGGTGTCGGGGCAGGGGGGAGGGCAGACGTCTCATCTCGACTCTAGAGCAACAATAGTCCAGTAAATCAACAACAAATAATTTCTAGGCTCAAATACGGCGTTGCATATCCAACCATTTTTTCAGTCCAATGTAAAAATGCACTGAAACAAAAAGTCTGTTGCATTTACAGAAAGTATGTACATCGGCTGCACATGATAAAATCATGTCTTGCCATCATGACTCTTTCACTGGAATAAACTTGAGAATTTTACATTAGAGAAACATGATTTTCTTACACAATTTAAACCCAAAGTTTTCATGTTCAACAAACCTAATCTGTCCATGTACTTTTTATGGTAGGGCCATATGATTCAACATGTCTTTTTAAGATTTATTGTACTATATCCATTCAGAATTTGGAAATATTTCTAATTCAAATATATATAAATTTAATATGGTATGAATCCATCTATCCCTTATCCAAACTGCTTATTCCGGCTCTCAGGGTGGCAGGGATGCTGGAGCCTATCCCAGCAGTCATTGTGCAGCAGGCGGGGAGACACCCTGGACAGACTGCCAGGCCATCTCACACACACACACACACACACGCACACGCACACGCACACGCACACGCACACACACACACACACACACACACACACCCCCTAGGGACAATTTAGTATGGCCGATTCACCTGACCTGAATGTGTTTGGACTGTGGAAGGAAACCTGTGCAGACACGGAAGGATTACATGTGATCTAATATTGATGAACACAAAATTCCTTAAATGCAAACAAATGTACAAAAAAAAAGGAAAGATTTATGAGAATGTACATTGTTTATTTGGTAACACTGAACAGGAGTTAACTAAGGCCCTTTGATCTTTTTATTTTGAGGAATCTGAAAAGTGCAAAATACATTATTTCATTTCCCCTATTTCAGTGCACTATATAGAAAATTTAAATAATTTATAAGCATAAAACGCTTTAAAACCCTGCAAGTAGCTCATACAATCTAAATGAAACAAAATATGTAGGCGTCCAACATAAAGACAAACACAATTAAAGTGAACATAAAGTGTATGAGGTAAAAATGTAATACAAATAAAAATAAAGATAATAACAGTGTGTGAGGTAGGTAGTAGGGATTCTCATTTTGATTTTTTTTCCCTGACTGATAACCGACGCTCATTAATCGATGATTAACTGTTAACTGACAAGATTAAAATGTACTATTTACAATGGACGTGTGTCTGTGAAATACAAAAAAATCCAATGCAACAATTTTTTTTTCATATGAAGGGGTTTATTTTTTATTGTGCAAATAGCAGCATAAACAACAACAGAACACGAGAACATCGTCACACCACACACCTGCAGAGCTGCTGTGAATGAAATAAAACAGACTAAATAAAACAGACCAACAGGCCTACATGAAAAATATTTGACTTGAATAAATTAATTCATTATCCAAACCACTTATCCTTACTCAGGGTCGCGGAGATGCTGGAGCCTATCCCAGCAGTCATTGGGCGGCAGGCGAGGAGACACCCTGGACAGGCCGCCAGTACATCACAGGGCAGACACACACACACACACATTCACACCTAGGGACAATTTAGTATGGCCGATTCACCTGACCTACATGTTTTTGGACTGTGGGAGGAAACTGAAGCCCCCAGAGAAAACCCACGCAGAGAACATGCAAACTCCACAGAGGATGACCCGGAACGACCCCCTAAGGTTGGACTACCCTGGGGCTCGAACCTAGGACCTCCTTGCTGTGAGGCAACTGCGCTTACCACTGCGCCACCCAACTTAAATAAATATTCAAGTAAATTCCAAATGGTAGCCAGCCTTTCTAAAGAACAAAAACAGATTAACAAAATGAAAACACACACTGAATCCTTCGGCGCCAAATGCACTGTATAATTGGCATAATAGCCTAGATCTCCCATGTAGCAAAATGTTTTAGGGGCGTCCGGGTGGCGTAGCGGTCTATTTCGTTGCCAACCAACATGGGGTTCGCCGGTTCAAATCCTCGTGTTACCTCCGGCTTAGTCGGGCATCTCTACAGACACATTTGGCCGTGTGTGCGGGTGGGAAGCCGTATGTGGGTACGTGTTCTGGTCGGTCAGGGTGCCTGTTCAGCGGGAGGGGAAACTGGGGGGAATAATAATAATACATTTTATTTGTGGGCGCCTTTCAGAGCACTCAAGGACACCTTACAGAACACAGTAAAAAACAAGCAGCACTGTATCAGACAGCATAAAATCAAAACAAAGCAGGGTAGACAATAAAAAGTTAATACAAAAGGTAATTATAAAATCATCATCTGCACAAAACTCAATGAAGTGTGGATCAGACTGAATATGCCAGTTTGAAAAGGTACGTTTTGAGATGGGATTTGAAGGTTGAAAGAGAATCAATGTTGTGAATGCCTTGTGGGAGAGAGTTGCATAGGCAGGGAGCAGAATGACTGAAGGCTCTAGACCCCATGGCAGTCAAGCGGGCCGATGATGTAGTGAGTTGGAGAGCAGAAGAAGAGAGCAGGACGGCGTGTGGATATGAAGGAGTTCGGAAAGATACAAAGGAGCTAGGTTATTAAGGGCCTTAAAGGTGAGGAGCAGGAGCTTGAGGTCAATATGGTATTTAACAGGGAGCCAATGGAGTTACTGAAGAACAGGAGTAATATGATCTGATACGTGTGTCTGCCTGGCATACTCTGTATTAATAGGACGGCCGATTTAACCTGCCAGTCCTCATCGATAGAGTGGCATGTAACTGTCATGTAGCTCTCCGTTGTGAGCGCCATCTAGCAGTCGGTCGTAAGAGCCACAAATTTTAAAGTATTTTGCAAGTTTCATTTTAAGCTCTTGTTTTTTCTCCGCAAAATGGACTTCAATTCGATGGGTAATAGTCAGTCTTGATGAGATTTGGTATTTAGGCTCGATATAGCCCAGTAGCTCTTGAAAAGCCTCACCACAGACCACGCTGATGGGCAAAATGTCTTTCTCCACCATTGAACAGATTCTCTGAGTTATCTCCTCAGACCGTTATCTCCTCAGATCACATCTTCTCCCTGCTAACATGGGGGTTAAAGTTTGTTGTCCTCCATCGCCCAATGCTTGTGGATGTTTGTTTTGCCAGTAGTATTCCATTGTGCTTGCTTCTGCTATATTTCAGTACCGCATTGCATATTTTACAAATAACATTGTCATCCTTTTGGTCGAAATGGTCCCACACAGTACTTCTCACTTCATTTTGCTTGGGCATAGCAAAATTTGATTGTAGGCACGTGTGGTAGTTTGCACGTGTCGAAACGCCCCATGAGTTAGCCAATTTTCTTTTACTATGCAGCAAGCTTTTCTTAATTACATTTTATATATATATATATATATATATATATATATATATATATATATATATATATATATGTATATATCGTCGTCCCCCCCCCCCCCCGAAACCGCCAATGGTGTTATAAGTGCTCAACTAATGAGGACCGGAATATTAGCAGCTGATGAGTGCACGACGCACGAAACAGGCCGGTACTGCAATGCATTAAAACTTTTTTTTCCCTGTATCTGTGTTGCTCGCTCTCTCTCTCTCTCTCTCTCTCTCTCTCTCTCTCTCTCTCTCTCTCTCTCTCTCTCTCTCTCTCCTTCTATATATATATACACTCACCGGCCACTTTAGTAGGCACACCTGTCCAACTGCTCGTTAACGCAAATTTCTAATCAGCCAATCACATGGCAGCAACTCAATGCATTTAGGCATGTAAACATGATCAAGACGATCTGCTGCAGTTCAAACCGAGCATCAGAATGGGGGAGAAAGGTGATTTAAGTGACTTTGAACGTGGCATGGTTGTTGGTGCCAGACGGGCTGGTCTGAGTATTTCAGAAACTGCTGATCTACTGGCATTTTCACGCACAACCATCTCTCGGGTTTACAGAGAATGGTCCGAAAAAGAGAAAATATCCAGTGAGCGGCAGTTCTGTGGGCGAAAATGCCTTGTTGATGCCAGAGGTCAGAGGAGAATGGCCAGACTGGTTCGAGCTGATAGAAAGGCAACAGTAACTCAAATAACCACTCATTACAACCGAGGTATGCAGAAGAGCATCTCTGAACGCACAACACGTCGAACCTTGAGGCAGATGGGCTACAGCAGCAGAAGACCACACCGGGTGCCACTCCTGTCAGCTAAGAACAGGAAACTGAGGCTACAATTCGCACAGGCTCACCAAAATTGGACAATAGAAGATTGGAAAAACGTTGCCTGGTCTGATGAGTCTCGATTTCTGCTGCGACATTCGGATGGTAGGGTCAGAATTTGGCGTCAACAACATGAAAGCATGGATCCGTCCTGCCTTGTATCAACGGTTCAGGCTGGTGGTGGTGGTGTAATGGTGTGGGGGATATTTTCTTGGCACACTTTGGGCCCCTTAGTACCAATTGAGCATCGTGTCAACGCCACAGCCTACCTGAGTATTGTTGCTGACCATGTCCATCCCTTTATGACCACAGTGTTCCCATCTTCTGATGGCTACTTCCAGCAGGATAACGTGCCATGTCATAAAGCTCGAATCATCTCAGACTGGTTTCTTGAACATGACAATGAGTTCACTGTACTCAAATGGCCTCCACAGTCACCAGATCTCAATCCAATAGAGCACCTTTGGGATGTGGTGGACTGGGAGATTCGCATCATGGATGTGCAGCCGACAAATCTGCAGCAACTGCGTGATGCTATCATGTCAATATGGACCAAACTCTCTGAGGAATGTTTCCAGTACCTTGTTGAATCTATGCCACGAAGGATTAAGGCAGTTCTGAAGGCAAAAGGGGGTCCAACCCGGTACTAGCAAGGTGTACCTAATAAAGTGGCCAGTGAGTGTATGTGTGTGTGTGTGTGTGTGTGTGTGTGTGTGTGTGTATGTATGTATAACCTTATGGAAAATGTCTTTATCCATATCTATGTCTGAGTTTGTGTCATCGTGTGAAGAATATGTCTGTGATCGTCGATTTTGTTTGATAGCTGAGAGAACTGGCATTGGATCAGCTGGGAGAGCTTGGTCTGCTGCGTCTTGTGGGCCGAGGGACTATGGCCCTGCCTGGAGCTGCACCTGAAGAGGAAACACTGAGGGCGGTCTGACAGGACGCGGATGCAGGGCAGGCTAAGCTAACTGCTAGCCCATGCAGACTGGTCTGGCGGCGGCTTCGCCTGGCCTCAACTGTGCAGTGTTTTTGTCTGTGTCTGCATTTGTGTCGTGCGGAGTATGAGGGAGGTGTGTCACAGGTGTCTGGCGTGGGGAGCTGGTGTTGGATCGGCTGAGGGAGCCTAGTCTGCTGTGTCCAGTGGGCCCAGGGACCATGGCCCTCGTCTGGAGCTGCGCCCGAGGACGAAGCACCGAGGGCAGTCTGACTGGATGTGGAAGTGGGGCAGGCTGGGCTAGCTGCTAGCCCATGCAGACCGGCGGTTCCGACAGTCATCCTGGCTGGCGTTCGTTGTCTGGACAGTGACATTTTTGGACTTGTGTTACAAATTTACTGAATGCACTGTGTTGGTAACTGTTTGTGTGTATGTTTTTATTTATTTATTTTTTGCTTTGTTCTCTCCGTTTTGCATGTTTTTGGTGGGGTCGTTTTCTTTTTGATATGTGTTTTTTGTATTTTGTGTTGCACTGCTGTGGGCTGGGAGAAACAAAATTCCGTCTCTTTTGTGTATGAAAGTACATGACTGAGATGACAATAAATTGTTTCTACTTCTGATATATATACGTATATGTGTGTGTGTGTGTGTGTGTGTGTATATATATATATATATATATATATATATGTGTGTGTGTGTGTGTGTGTGTGTGTGTATAACCCAGCCACTGAGGATGCACAAGCCAGTGCATCCTTAGTGCCGGTCCCAAGCCCGGACAAATGGGGAGGGTTGCGTCAGGAAGGGCATCCGGCGTGAAATCTTTGCCAAATCAATTATGCGGATCATAAATAAGACTTACATACCGGATCGGTCGAGGCCCGGGTTACCAACGACCGCCACCGGTACTGTTAACCAGCAGGGTGTCGGTGGAAACTATGCTACTGTTGGGCGAAGGAGAAGGAGAGGGGGAAAGCATGTCCAGAGGCAGCTACAGAGGAGGAAGGGTAGGCATGTGGAGGTGAGAGTTGGAACTTTGAATGTTGGCACTATGACTGGTAAAGGGAGAGAGCTGGCTGACATGATGGAAAGAAGAAAGGTAGGCATACTGTGTGTGCAAGAGACCAGGTGGAAGGGGAGTAAGGCCAGGAGTATCGGAGGTGGCTTCAAACTCTTCTACCATGGTGTGAATGGGAGGAGTAATGGGGTAGGGGTAATTCTGAAGGAAGAGTATGTCAAGAGCGTGTTGGAGGCGAAGAGAGTGTCAGACAGAGTGATGAGTATGAAGCTGGAAATTGAAGGTTTATTGCTGAATGTTATCAGCGCATATGCCCCGCAAGTTGGGTGTGAGATGGATGAAAAAGAAGAATTCTGGAGTGAGTTGGACGACATGGTGGAGAGGGTACCCAAGGAGGAGAGAGTGGTGATTGGAGCGGACTTCAATGGACATGTTGGTGAAGGGAACAGAGGTGATGAGGAGGTGATGGGAAGGTATGGAGTCAAGAAGAGAAATGTGGAAGGACAGATGGTGGTGGATTTTGCGAAAAGGATGGAAATGGCTGTGGTGAATACATATTTCAAGAAGAGGGAGGAACACAGGGTGACGTACAAGAGTGGAGGAAAGTGCACACAGGTGGACTATATCTTATGTAGAAGGCGCCACCTAAAAGGGATTGGAGACTGCAAGGTGGTGACAGGGGAGAACGTAGCTAGGCAGCATCGGATGGTGGTCTGTAGGATGACTTTGGAGACCAAGAAGAGGAAGCGAGTGAAGACACAGCCGAAGATCAAATGGTGGAAGTTGAAGAAGGAAGACTGTTGTGTGGAGTTCAGGCAGGAGTTAAGACAGGCACTGGGTGGTAGTGAAGAGTTGCCAGATGGCTGGACAACCACTGCAGAAATAGTGAGGGAGACAGCTAGGAAGGTACTTGGTGTGTCATCAGGACAGAGGAAGGAAGACAAGGAGACTTGGTGGTGGAATGAGGAAGTACAGCAAATTATACAGAGGAAAAGGTTGGCAAAGAAGAAGTGGGATAGTAAGAGAGATGAAATAAAGTAGACAGGAGTACAAGGAGATGCAGCGTAAAGCAAAGAGAGAGGTGGCAAAGGCAAAGGAAAAGGCGTATGGTGAGTTATATGACAGATTAGACACTAAGGAAGGAGAAAAGGACTTGTACCGATTGGCTAGACAGAGGGACCAAGCTGCAAAGGATATGCAGCAAGTTAGGGCAATCAAGGATAGAGATGGAAATGTGCTGACAAGCGAGGAGAGTGTGCTAAGAAGGTGGAAGGAATACTTTGAGGGGCTGATGAATGAAGAAAATGAGAGAGAGAAGGTTGGATGATGTAGGCATAGTGAATCAGGAAGTTCAGCGGATTAGCAAGGAGGAAGTGAGGGCAGCTATGAAGAGGATGAAGAGTGGAAAGGCAGTTGGTCCTGATGACATACCTGTGGAGGCATGGAGATGTTTAGGAGAGATGGCAGTGGAGTTTTTAACTAGATTGTTTAACACAATCCTGGAAAGTGAGAGGATGCCTGAGGAGTGGAGAAGAAACATACTGGTACCGATTTTCAAGAACAAGGGCGATGTGCAGAACTGTAACAACTACAGAGGTATAAAGTTGATCAGCCACAGCATGAAGATTTGGGAAAGAGTAATAGAAGCTAGGTTAAGAGGAGAGGTGATGATCAGCGAGCAGCAGTATGGGTTCATGCCACGAAAGCGCACCACAGATGCGATGTTTGCTTTGAGAATGTTGATTGAGAAGTATAGAGAAGGCCAGAAAGAGTTGCATTGTGTCGTTGTAGATTTAGAGAAAGCTTATGACAGAGTGCCGAGAGAGGAGGTGTGGTATTGTATGAGGAAGTCAGGAGTTGCAGAGAAGTATGTAGGAATGGTGCAGGATACGTATGAGGGCAGTGTGACAGTGGTGAGGTGTGCGGTTGGAATGACAGATGGGTTCAAGGTGGAGGTGGGATTACATCAAGGATCGGCTCTGAGCCCTTTCTTGTTTGCAATGGTGATGGACAGGTTGACGGACAAGATCAGGCAGGAGTCTCCATGGATGATGATGTTCGCGGATGACATTGTGATCTGTAGTGAGAGTAGGGTGCATGATCCGCTGTGGCGACCCCTAACGGGAGCAGCCGAAAGTAGTAGTGACATGAAATGACAATGGCAAAATGGAGACATACGTTGGACTAACAAGAGGGGACAATCAAAACAAGGTTTAATGCTCACATGTGTAGCTTCAGAAACAACCGTTTAAGGAATGTAACATCTTTAAGCCATTATATTTGGTCATTGGTGCACAAGAAACATTAAGTATTCAAACACCTGGAAAATCCTCTCAAAAAACAAAGAATATTCAACCAGTAGTAAAATGTGTAATCTATGTCTAAGTGAAAAATATTTTACCATTTGCAAACCAGAAATGTCCACATTGAATAACAGGAATGAATTGGCCAGCAGTTGCAGACATAGCTATAAACATCTATTTTGTAATTATAAATAGATAATGCCAATAGACAAATAGCATTAACCTTGTATGCACCCCCCCCCCTTACTGGATGGTTAGTGATCACATGTAGTATTTGAATGTAGGTACCCCCCCCCTTCCCAATTGGACGTTGTGCACGTGATGTGCATGATGAGGCAGTTGATATGTTATGTTCTTTCCGCTTCTCCCTCTCGTAGCCCCCCTTCACATCCACCCCTGTATGTCTGTGTTATGTTTATCTGTTGTCTTGTTTCACCCCGTTTATTGTAAAGAGACTTTGAGTGTTAGAAAAGCGCTATATAAGTTAAATTTATTATTATGATTATTATGTTCTTTCCCATGTAGCTCTATTGACAGCTGATGATTGCTTAGGCATAAAACAGGCTTGTACTGTCAATTAAAGAATTACTTGAATCACTGGCTTTGATGTACGTACATATATTCAACCGTTTATGGTTAATTATGAACATCCCAAGTAGGTAGATTATACAATTAACTTTCACAACACTTCAGACATTTACAAATACCACAAACTATGAAATCAAAATTGGCATATAATCAGGAGAAAAAAAAACATTCAAACATCTTGTTCAAAGAGTTTGATTTTTACAGCTTGTGTTCTCTTGGAAAGTGTGCTGCTTTCCAACCTCAAAGGTGTACCTCAGTTCAGCAGCGTAGTCCAGGTTCAAGCTGTAAATAAGACCAAACAGCATGGCTTCCGCAAAGGCTTGATAGCTCCCGCAGCACTGCATGGCCTTCCAGGACAATCCTGATGTCTTCCACTTCACTCGATTCACTGTACTTGATGGTAAAAATTCCCACTGTGGTATCCTCAATGCCCTCCTGGATGACAGCTTTGTCTGCAGTTTGGAGGAAACAACAGTCCTTTTATTTTATTTGGAATATAACATTGGTCTAGAATGGTGTCACGTTTTTGGTTTAAGTTCTAATATGGACACAATGTAGTTATAACAGAATTAACTTTGCAGAATGCTACACCGAATGCAACCCAATGTCTGCTCTCAACAATACATCAGTTCAACTTACCACATACTCCCTTAATAGGTGAGCCGTGTCCTCATGGAGGTGGATGCAGAGTGCCTTGACGATGTATCCCTTCAAAACTCTTGTGTCATCATTCTGGAAAGAGAGTTATTTCATTAGTCATTTATTTCCTCTCAAAAAAGGTATAATTGTACACTCCAACATCACTGTAGTACAAACACTGTACATCATTTGTAGACAAAATACCACGACATTTGATTAAATCAGCATTATGCAACATGTATTAGGCACTACAAAGAATTAGGGTGGTGTAACTCTAGATTCTTTAGAGAACCCTAGTTGTCTGCAGTTGAATGTGTCGAAAACAGTTTGTATGTTTTTCTCAAAAGGCAACAGCATTAACATATTCTCATCCAGGGAGAGAGACTACAAGTTGTCTCAGAATACAACTACTTAGGAGTACACATAGATTCAAACCTTGGCTTCAAAATCCACATAAAAAGGGTCTGCAATAAAGTAAAGTTTAGTTTGGCAAATTTCAGGTTTACCAGAGACTTCCTGTCAACTGAGGCAGCAAAGATATACTTCCATTCAATGTTTTTTTTCCTACATCACCTATTGTCTGATAAACTGGTCTAACACACACTCTACAGCATTAAAACCACTGGAATCATTATACAAACAAGCACTCAAAACCTTAGACAAGAGGCCATTCATTTTTCATCATTGCCATATTCTAAAAAAGTATAATATTCTTAGTTGGGAAAACCTCATACAATACAAAAATGTCTGCCTAGTTTATAAGATCATGCAAGGTTTAGCTCCTCCTCCTCTGTCCAGCTTCATCAACTTCAAATCTACCACAAACAGAGCTACTAGAGGTGCAGCTAGAGGGGACTGCACAATCCCACTGAGAAGAATTGCATTTAGTCAGGTAGTCTTTTCCTTTAGAGGATCACATCAATGGAACTCAGTACCACAATCAGAGTCCCCATCCTATTACACATTTAAATGTAATGTCAAGAAATGACTTATTAAGAACCAACAATGTCAACATTGATGCTACTCACACACACCTTTAAAATGTTTTTTTAACTGTACATGTGCATCTCAAAAAATTAGAATATTGTGGAAAAGTTCATTATTTTCTGTAATTTATTCAAGAAGTGAAACTTGCATATATTCTAGATTCAGTACACATAAAGTGAAATATGTCAAGCCTTTTTTGTTTTAATCTTGATGATTACGGCTTACAGCTCATGAAAATCAGAAATCCAGTATCTTAAAATATTAGGATATTACATAAGACCAATCAAAAAAAGGATTTATAACACAAAAATGTCAACCTTCTGAAAAGTATGTTCGTTTATGCACTCAATACTTGGTCGGGACTCCTTTTGCACGAATTATTGCATCAATGCAGCGTGGCATGGAGGCAATCAGCCTGTGGCACTGCTGAGGTGTTATGGAAGCCCACGTTGCTTTGATAGTGGCCTTCAGTTCGTCTACATTGTTGGGTCTGGTGTCTCTCATCTTCCAAGCTGCTACGTGTGGGCATTTTTAGGTCCTTTTGGATATGTCCAAGTTTCAATAAAGACATTTTTAATTACATGGAGTGCCTTGGTCAGAGAGATTTGTTCTCTTTTCCTCATCTGTATATTAACTATGTTGTATTTTTTTGTAGTATTTTTTTTTTATTATCCTAGGCTATCTAGCAACATCAGGCAAACGGACTACTGATGGAAACTAGCCACTTAGCTAACTCTGGTACATTTTTTTTAAAATATAAATGTATTTCTAGTTTTTCCCCTTATCCCACCCGATTAACCCAATGGCATATGGCCGGAACGCTTGTCGAATAACTCCCCTGGCTCACGTTTCCACAGGAAGGGGATAATCGTTACACCAGCTTCCTTCAAACTCGTGTCGGCTGCTCTTGCTATTTTACACGCTGAAGCCTCGCATGGATTGCATTACCTTCAGGCCGCGAAGGAGGTGTAGGGAGAATGCTTTCAGTTGCTTGGCTGCAGGCGCCCGGGTGGGGCCCGAGGGGTCGCTGGAGAACGACGAGTCCCCGAACACTACACTGATCTACACCCACTATCCCTCGGGTAAGGGTTGCCTAATGAATGCCTTACCCGTGGACGCTCTGGCCGTGACCGGTTACGGCGAGTCTGGGATACGAACCTCCCAGCCACGTGACAAGTGGATTGCAATAACGGCGGTTTATTCTGCTCGGCCATCAGTGCGGCTACATTTTTTTTCTTTCAATTTTCCCCTTTTTCTCCCCAATTGTATCTGGCCAATTACCTCGCCTTTTTTTTGAGCCGTCCTGGTTGCTGCGCCGCCTACTCTCTGCCGATCCGGGGGGCGCCCCGACCGACCAGAGGAGGCGCTAGTGCGGCGACCAGTACAAATACCCACATCCGACTTCCCACCCGCAGACACGGCCAACTGTGTCTGTAGGGACGCCCGACCAAGCCGGAGGTAACACGGGGATTCGACCTGACGATCCCGTGTTGGTAGGCAACGGAATAGACAGCTATGCTACCCGGTCACCCAACTCGGGTAAATTTAAATTTGTTTTGAATGTTGATGAATATACATTGTCTCTTCCCAAATAAACGTTTCATTCTATTACATATGTTTTTTTCTTTCTGGAATAAATTCTTACTTGATCAATTGGTTCCCGGATGGTCTTCAGTCTACTGCCTGTCAGTTCTCCTCATTTTCCAAAGTGTTAAAAGTCTGAAGGTGCCTATGTGAAGCTAGGACAGGAATCTTGATTGTAGAGGTATTGTTGTACTCCACCTAAACTCTGCATTTATCAGTCAGTCAGAGTTATAATATGTTGCACAGCTACAATATATGACAAGGCAATACAATTCCCCCTGCCACACACACACACACACACACACACACACACACACACACACACACACACACACACACACACACTAGTTGTATCAGAAATCCTATTCAAACAAATGAGTTTATGGGATGAATTCCAAAGTCCAAAATGAGAATGTTTTAGCTTATAATCAGTGATTAAAGTGGGCCGGAGCTACCCGGATCCCGACACCGGCACTTCCCCTCCTCCCCCAAGTCAACCGGAGCTGAGATCCGGCACTCTGTAGACAGGAGTAATTTCAACCTTTTTGTCACAGTAAAATTTAAAACAAAAAACATGATGCAGCCAATTCACAAGCATTACAAAATAAATCGCAAATAAAGTCGTTCTTCTATTTTTATACTACTTTACTTTTTCTAAAAGTTTGAATGATATCGCGTCCTCACGTGACCCGCACCTGCCTGCTGTGTGGCTTCACCAGACTTGACATCAAAAGAGACTGGCTTCACACTCACGGGTCAGGGTCAGTTCACCGCACCAGGCAGGCAAGACTCGAGAGAGCGTCAACCTGCTACCTGCACTATTATCTTGGATTGGGGGGCATAAAGAGTGAGTATCTTCAGTGTATTTCCAATAGTATTTCCAATAGTTTTGTCTAGCTCTGCTGTGGTTTTCATTCAAGCAACTAATGTTAGCGAACGTAACGTTAGCTAGCTAGCTAACTAGCTATCTTCCACCCGGTAACGTTGCTAGCTAGTTGCTGACGTTGCTGGCTAGTTGTTTGAATGCTGCTAGGCAAGCTAACTATCGGTAGCGTCCAGTAACGTTACCGGTAGCTAGCTAGTTATGTTTGTCCAACCTTAGCTCTGGCCATGCAATATTTTCATTCAAATAACTAACTAGCTAGCAAACGTTAGCTACCGGTAGCTATTATTAGCTAACAATGCTATCACTCCCGCACTTTTGCCCACCTCTCTAATACAGAGATCCCCCACTTACCAAATCCCACTTTAACCCCTACTTATAATGATTTAGAAGTTCAGACCTATTTGAATCTAGGTTTGAGTACCGAAACCACCGGTTCCTATATGACTGGTATCTACCGAACCAAATCCCATCGCAGATTTCAATGTCTCATACCAGTGCTACTTAATGCCTGAGCTGTCGATTGAAATATTTAAATAACTGGTGCTCCAAAACGGACTGCCAACTGTCCCGTATAATACAGAATCATCCCGTAATTGGAAACTAAAAGACATGTTCCATCTGACGCATTACTACAATATGCCTTAGAGTAATGATATATATAAAAAAAACATGGCAACCTACCAGCATAGACCACCAGCAAAAAAGAAAAAAAAAAGAAGACATTCTCAATCAAGTTGTATTTTATATAGCGCTTTTCTAGCCGCAACAGCCACTCAAAGCACTTTACAATTAATTACTCACACACGATTGTGTAAGATTTTGTGAGAAAATACATGATTGAATGCAAGTAGTGATGTCATTTAACATACTTGACATCATAATTTTGATCCAAAATAAAAAACGGAATGCGAAAATGATTGCCAGTGGCTGGGATATGTGAATGAGAATATGTACAAGACAGTAGTCGGACCTCCTCAGTCTAAGGTCAAATAGTCATTTTATATATTCATTCAATATGGTCAGTCTAAGGTCATATTATATATGCATTTGCAGTGCATTTATAAAATAATAACAAATTATCAAATGATTTGACATTTTTTTAACATTATTTATGTTTACCTTTTTGGCTCTCCAGCGGCCCCATTCACCTTGGCAAAGAAGGTGAATTTGACAAAAGTTATGTTATTTAGTGTTAAATTATTGTAGTTGGGCTAGGTTTCAATTATTATTAGAATTTGTTATGTAAACGCCTCCGGTGGCGTGCTGTAGATGCCACTCAAAAAAACAAAAAAACAAAACTTCTTTGTTCTCTTCACTTGTACTGCAAATAAGTTACATTTCCAACAGTGAAAATGGCATCCCAAAGTACGAGTGCAGAGGATCTTATGTACGAGGATAACTTTACAACTTTTACAGTGTTTTGGCTGACTCAGGTATTCAAGTATTTGTTTGAGCCAGAGTATATGACCGAAGAAATGCAGTGAAGAGAGGCCGAGGCTGCTGCTGTATTAGCCGAGCAAGAGGGTATGGCCGGCAGGGACCATCCGGATTCTGAGCTCCTCCGATGCCAACTGAAATGGAATCATTCTGCTGCAATGAATGTCAGTGTGGGCATTGGATGCTGTTGCTGACGCCAACCCCAAGACAGCCCGAGTGAACACTCCAGCAAAGGCTGAGGAATTCTACTCAGTAAGTTTGAGAACATTTGGATAGAACGGGACTGTGGTGACTATCACACTGTAACTAGCTAGTTATTTGATCCGGACTGATCCTATGCAAGTGTTTTATCTTGTTTACAATTTCTCTTGTGAGCAGTATGTTTTTGTTTAAAGTTTGGCCAGCTGGCTGTATTTAGCCAGAAAGGCCAGCCTATGCGAGGCAAAGCTGCCACTACTACTACTTTCGGCTGCTCCCGTTAGGGGTCGCCACAGCGGATTATCCAATTCCATTTCTTCCTGTCCTCTGCATCTTCCTCTGTCACACCAGCCACCTGCATGTCCTCCCTCACCACATCCACAAACCTCCTCTTTGGCCTTCCTCTTTTCTTCTTCCCAGGCAGCTCCATATTCAGCATCCTTCTCCTAATATACCCAGCATCTCTCCTCCACACATTTCCAAGCCATCTCTGTCTTGCCTCTCTTGCTTTGTCTCCAAACCATCCAACCTGAGCTGTCTCTCTAATATAATCATTCTTGATGCTGTCCTTCTTTGTTACTCCCAATGAAAATCATAGCATCTTCAACTCTGCCATCTCCAGCTATGCCTCTTGTCTTTTTGTCAGTGCCACTGTCTCCAAACCATATAACATAGCTGGTCTCACAACCATCTTGTAAACCTTCCCTTTAACTCTTGCTGGTACCCTTCTGTCGCAAATCACTCCTGAAACTTTTCTCCACCCACTCCACCCTGCCTGCACTCTCTTCTTCACCTCTCTTCTGCACTCCCAGTTACTTTGGACAGTTGACCCCCCCCCACCCCAAGTATTTAAACTCATATGCCTTTATCACCTCCAATCCTTGCATCCTCACCATTCCACTGTCCTCCCTCTCATTCACTGATAAGTATTCCATCTTGCTCTTACTGATTTTGATTTCTCTTCTCCTGACAATGCTAGCAATATTATTATCTTTGTAACCTAGACATTGCTTTAAACTGGATCATTGCACATTTTATTATGATATTTGTATGGTTAACATTGTTGGATTCAAGTTAGGTGGTTTTCATGACGCTTAAGGCAGTTTAATTATTTCAAGTGGGGTAACACAACCTATTTGTCACAGATCAGGCCAGCTCTCTACACTCATTTCAAACTGATATATAAATGTAGTTTCTTCTTCTTTTTCGACTTGTTCTGTTTCCTAGGGGTCGCCACAGCGGATTTGATAGTTTCCATCGGTACCCTGTGAGGGCCCAGCACTGATGGTGGCCTTGTCAAGCCACATAATGACTTGGCAAAATTTACATCGGATACCCTTCCTGACACAACCGCTAACCCTATGGATGGGGGCACAGGTAAAGCACTGGATACCACCCCAGTATTCATGAAGTTGTGCCCATGCTTGTCGCCATTGATATATAAATCTAGTTTAATTTTTTTTTTTGCCCCTTTTCTCCCCAATTGTATCTGGCCAATTACCCTACTCTTCCAAGCTGTGCCGGTCGCTGCTCCATCCCCTCTGCCGATCCAGGGAGGGCTGCAGACTACTACATGCCTCCTCCGATACATGTGGAGTCGCCAGCCGCTTCTTTTCACCTGACAGTGAGGAGTTTCGCCAGGGGGACGTCGTGCATGGAAGAATCACGATATTCTCCCCAGTCCCCCACCCCCAAATAGGTGCCCCAACCGACCAGAGGAGGCGCTACTGCAGCGACCACGACACACACCCACATCCGGCTTCCCACCCGCAGACACGGGCAATTGTGTCTGTAGAGACGCCCAACGAAGCCGGAGGTAACAAGGGGATTCGATCCGGCAATCCCCGTATTGGTAGGCAATGGAATAGACCACTACGCTACCCGGACGCCAATTATTTCAATTCATTCATTCATTTGTTTTATTTTTACAACACTTTACACAAGTTAATTAAGTACTAAGTACTGCATTGGGTTTTCACTCAATACGGCATAGTTATTTCAATATTTGGGAGCCTCCTTAGGAGAATTGAGTATTAGATAGGGACTATGTTTTACAGGAAGTTGTGCAGTTATAGATGACTGGTGATCGCCTTGTTTTGGACGTTAAACAGAAGACCGGGGTTTTTTTCTTTCCCTTTACTTTTTCCTCTGGGTTAGTGTTCGAGGAAGGGATTACAGGGGTTCTAAGGGGGTGCTGATTGCCTTCAAAATAATCACACTGAACGGAAGCTTTACACTGACATTCATTTTGGCAGATATTTGTTGTACTTTTGTTGCCTTTGTATTTCATACAAGTCACACAACATTCAAGTGGTCTTTTTCATGTTACATTTACACTTCATTCCATACCTATGTACACATACTAGGCCTATACTTAATACATAGTTTTGTCAACACTAACTACAGTGGCTGATTCCTGTAACATTAGGAACATGCCTATTAGGCTGATCCCATGGAACATGAAAGGTTTAAATGGGCCAATAAAGCAGAGAAGGTTTTTTTTTCACATCTGAAGGGACTGCAGACAGATATAGCATTTCTGCAAGAAACACATTTACATGACTTCGACCAAAACTGACTGCGTAAATCTTGGGTGGGTCAGAGCTTTCACTCTGAATGTAATATTAAGCCCAGAGGTACAGCTATATTAATCCATAAAAAAGTTATCTTCTTTCCCGCTGACAATATTCCTGACCACAGGGTCATTATATTATAGTAACTGGGTCCCTGTCCCAAACACCAGTTATACTGGTTAACATCTGAACCCCCAAATGGGATATTGCTGAATTTGTAACCAAACTCTGTTCTCTTTTTCCCAGTCTTAATACTTGCTATTTAATCCTAGGTGGGGACTTGAACTTCGTGATTGACCCCAAACTGGACCACTCCAGTCCTAAACATATATCCCACTCGAAAATGTCCAAAGCCATATCATTATATATGAACCAAATGGTATGTTTGGACCCATGGAGATTTATTTACCCAAAGACTAAAGAATTGTTGTTCTTTTCTCATGTGCATCACTTATATACTAGAATATATTTTTTTTTCATTGACAAGACACTTTTCCGTTTTGTTAAATCAGTAGAATATAAAACCACTGTGATCTCGGATCATGCCCCTCTCTTACTAGAATTGTCCTTCCCACCTGCTGCCACTCAACACACTCTATGGGGGCAAAATTCCTCTCATTTTGTGATTATATATCATCGTCTATTGATCACTTCTTAGAAACTAACAAAACTGATGTTGCTTCTCCTTCAGCATTTTGGGAAACATTGAAAGCTCCTCTCAGGGGCTAAATTTCTTACTCTGCTCATGCTGTTACACAGTGAAGAATCAAAATACAAGAACTGATTGAATCCATTTTAGACCTAGATTGACAATACTCAAGAGACACCTACTCCAGAGTTATATAAAAAGCGATTGGGCCTCCAGACAGAATTCAACTTACTATCTACTGCCAAAGCAGAAAAACTGTTTCTCCATACATGCAGTACTTTTAATAAATATGTTGACAAGGCAAGTCAGCTCCTTGCTCATCAAATAAAATGTAAATCTACGTCACGCATGATTTCCCAGACTGTGGACTCATCTTAAAATTTAACTTCAGACTCTGCTATTAATAATACAGTTTCATATTACTTCTCCAGCCTGGATACATCAGAAGCCCCAAGTGACATAACATACATGAATAATATTCTTAATAACTTAGAAACTGATACTATTAGTGCAGGATTAAATCTGGAGTTAAACCAACCTTTCTTATTGGAGGAAGTTGTACACTCTATTCAAAGTATGCAAAATGGCAAATCCTCAGGTCCCGATGGGTACCCTAATGAATTGTTCTTTAACGTTTTCAAATAAAATAGCCTCTCCTCTTTTGGAAATGTTTAATGATGCCATTTCTAAAGGCTCTTTGCCTCCAACATTGACCCAAGCATCAACCTCACTTTTCTTAGAACCCGGCAAGGAGCCTACAAACTGTATCTCCTACTGTCCTATTTTGCTTTTGAAAGTGGATGTTAAAACTGGCAAATATGCCAGCAAGCCAATTGGATACTCTTTTGGTGGATATTATTTCAGAGGACCAGAGAGGTTTTTTTTTAATGTATGCTGCCTCCTAAATGTTATTCATTCTGCATCTCCATCAGATGTTGCAGAGGTAGTTATCTCATGCAGATAAACCATTCAACAGGGTGGATCTTGAAAAAAAAAAAGTTTTGGGGAAAATTCACCGCAATGGTCCACCTTCTCTATTCCTCTCCACAGGCTTGCATCTGTACCAACAATCTACGTTCGCCATACCCCCCGCCCCACGAGGAACTCGTTAGGGCTGCCCCCATCGCCTCTTTTATTCGCTATAGCCATTTAACCCCTATCCAGTTATTATTATAATTGTTAGAAAGTGAACTTTCTCTTTAATTACTATATAGTTCAGTTTGACATGCTTGTATAAAAGGCTCTAAACATCGTTTATATTTCTACTACAGCTTTGTGACTGAAAACATGTTCATTCATTCATTCATTATCCAAGCTGCTTATCCTATTAGGTCGCGGGGTGCTGCAGCCTATCCCAGCGCTCATTGGGTGGAAGACGGGGAAACACCCTGGACAGGTCGCCAGTCTATCACAGGGCAGACACACAGACAGACACAATCACACACATTCACACCTAGGGACAATTTAGTATCTCCGATTTACCTGACTTACATGTCTTTGGACTGTGGGAGGAAACCGGAGCCATTGGAGGAAACCCACGCAGACATGGGGAGAACATGCAAACTCCACACAGAGGATGACCCCCAAGGTTGGATAACCCCCGAGTTCAAACCCAGGACCTTCTTGCTGTGAGGCGATCGTGCTAACCACTTCGCCACCGTGCCGCCCTGTTCAATGTTTATACTAGATTTAATTTAATCATTATGATGCAAAGACATTGCTAATGCGTTACATAAGCCTATGGAAGGTTGTAAATAAATACATTCACTGACCTTTCACCATGTCAGGAACTTCATTCTTCAGGTCATCGTTGACAAGGACAACATAGTGAAGCCACATCATTGAGAACGCAGGGTTCAGGACAGCTGCTCTGATGTAGAGTGGGTCTGCAAATGACAGTTCTTCTCCTGGTGCCGCTGATGACATTCTGACATTTACAAAGATCCCCCAGAATCTCTTCTTGAGCGAGCTCTGGAGTCTTGACCATGCTTCCCAGGAAGTGCACCAGCTGTTTTAGTTTCTCCAAATGGTGGTTTAGGGATAACACACAGGGGAGAACAGCGCTGATAGTCACAATCTTCTCACCCTGTGTGAGATCGGTGGCCTCGGCAAATGGCTGTAGGACATCAAAAAGCTCCTTCATTAGATTCCACTCCCTAACTAAAAAGACCAGCTCATTGTAGCCTGTACCGTGAACAACATGGCAAAATTCCTCATGGCTGAATGACAGCACTACTTTGATCTGGCTGAGAGTTGAATTCCACCACGTGTTCACAGCGGCAGGGATCCCTTGCTGCCCAACCTGTCCTCAAATGCATCTTTAAAGGTGGTAGATGTATATGCAGCAGACAGCTCAGTTTGGAGCATTTTGCAAAGGCACTGTTCATGATCCTTGCATCCTTGAGGCCGTCACCAACAGCTAATTGCAGCATATCGGTAAAGCATTGGCGACATTTGGGAAGTCCTCTGGTGAGCATCTGGTCCACAGTTTCCTGTTTGCCTCTGGATATGTCTTCCCACAACTCTGCATCATCCAGACTGTCATCATCAGTCACCTCGTCATCGTACTCTTGTGGAAAGCACACAGTAAATGCTCACTTCATATTTGTGGCGTTGTCGCAAATGACAAAGTCGAGTTTTTGCCTGATGTTATGTTCATCACATATGGAATCGAAAGCTTCTGATATTCTTTCTCCTGTGTGTGTTCCTTTGAACAGGGTTCGTACACCTTTTTCATGGTCAAATTCAAGTACTTTTCAAGGACTTTCAAGGTCAGGTTTCAAGCTTTTCCAGTACCGTAAGCAGTTGTAAATTGCATAATGTGAGACAAATTCATGCACACTCAAAATGGCATTTTGTCTTTTTTATTAACCACACTGTTGCAGAACACATTAACTTTGGTTTTTTGATTTATTTTGATTTGCACAACATGCACCTATCAAAAAACCAAATCAACTTAAGTTAGTGGCCCTTTCTGTTGAGAAAAAAACAGCTGTGATACAAAATCCTTCAAGGTAAGGCGGCGGCCAAATGGTTAAGGACCATTTAAAGAGTGTCATTCAGTTCCTTCATCTTTTCTGCCAATGTTTTCTCCAAAGCCTCAAGATTTTTCTCTTTTTCTTTTGCTGCTCTTCTAAGTCCGTTTGACTTTGAAATGAGGTAGAGTTTGCCCTCTGATTCAGCTTTTTCTGCATTGCTATCAGCAGATTTCACCAGGACTTTCACATCCTCTTCCATCCTCTTCTTTTTCACCTTCATTTCTGTTATCTCATCCATTAATGCTTTTCTCTTCTGTTGTTTCTGTTGATCTTGCTTTTGACGTCTTTCATCATCTAGGTACATGTGGTACTTTTGCCAGGTAGCAGATGCAGAGAGGAGCAATTCCTTTGTGTACCCTATGTTTTGCAGCCCCCCAACAAAGCGCACATGGTCATGGATGATCTGCTGAGCAATCAGTGAATGTTCTTTGAGGTTCTCCACCATCATCTCCTTGTTAATGGAAAAAAACCCTCTCAACAGAAGCTTGACCATGCGAGAGGAGTAGGGCAAGTCTTACTGCCTCCCATAGATGGCGAAACTCTGCTTTGTTGGATAAAAGTTCATGGTAAAATTCATCCAACCTATCACTCTGTGGACTGAACTTTCTCAAGTAATCTGAGGCTGACATCAGGTTGTGGTCAAAAAAGTGGCCAAACTCCCTGAGCACATCATCACAGCACTTTCCCTCAATGCGGCCAGTTTCCACAAGAAGTCGGAGAGTAGTGGTGAGTTTTTGGACACTCAACTCTTTGTTGTTGAGGTGCACCCTTGGATCCAGAAAAGACAGGCTCCTCACCAGAGGATATTTAACTGGTGCCTTTTCAAAAAGCTTAGACACCATCTTCATCAAAAAAAGCTTGCAGCTCTGCCTGAACTCAAGCCTGAGCCTCTCCGCTCCAGAGTTCTTCACATATTCCTCCAAGGCTCGCTCTGTAGCAAATCCAACTTTCAGTTTGGTCACATTCATGTGGTTATCTGTGTCCTCATGGTCCACTTTGAGAAGCTTTACAGGGTTAGTTGCATTCTTCATCACACTCGACTTGATAAACTTCTCCATTAGACTTTTCAGCATAGTTGTTTGATCATTGCACATAAATGGCAGCATGGGTTTGTCAGTTTGGTGTAGCTTCAAAAATGGTGTGATTTCCTTGGCAACCATTAGAAAGAAGTTGAGTTTTGCTGGGAAGAGGTCGTCGTGCACAATTATCTCAGCTTTCTTGAAAGACTTTGTGCACGGTTCTGTAACCTTTTTTGATTTGGCAGCACTGATGTATGTTTTCAGACAGGGCAAAATCTGAAGAGCACGCTCAGCCACCTCCACATTTTCCAGCCATCGGTGACTACAGAAGTCAAGAGGGAAGGATGTTGAACCAGTGACTTCTGTGTAGTCCTCCCTACGAACGGGGACATCCTTAAATAGCCATTTAAGGCTGGACAGAGCATCTCCTAGGTCCTAGTCTGTGGATGCACAGCCTGCTCTAAAGGCATTGTGTAGTGTGTGCAAACCACAACTTCCAACATTTAGCATTTTCCTCCCAGTTTGCTTTTTAATGTTCTGCTGGGCCAGAGAAGACCTTCCAATTCACATTTGGGCCATCCATCGACAACTGAATCAGGTTCTGGGAGCCTATATCTGAACACACCTTTTCAATCTTCTCATGAATTTGCTCTGCAGTGTGATGACCCAAGAAAAATTATGTCAGGTACCTTGAATGTACTTGGTTATTGTTCCAGAATCTCACATGCATGTCAATCTGGCACTTCTTAATTTCCTGATTTTGACTTTCATCAAACAGAAGTACATATCCAGACTCTTTCTTCGCTATGTTCTTCATTAAGGAAGAGAAATGAGGAGCAATCCCAAATGTGGCGAGGTATGCCACTTTTCTCTCTCCACAAGAAAACTGCTTTGCAATGTCACTGTCAGGGAACATGGTTCGGAAAATGTCTCCTGCGTTCTCACATGACTTGTAGGAATAGTGACTGGTTACAACTTTTATTGCCCAACATATTTCTGCTTTCAGTGTTGGATTAGAGCTAACATATGAAGTTAAGTTGCTTGGGGTCTTGCTGGTTGTTTGATTTGGATTAGAAGACCCAGAGGCTGGTAGACGGGGAGCTGTTACTCCACTGGCTGCTTCCACTGCACTCTCCATACTCCTGGTTGCTGGTGTGGATGTAGCTGTGTTTGATAAATGGCTTGTCGGCTGGAAAAAATCCCCCACTGTAGGACCTGGGTTTTGAAATGCTCTCAGCAGATCTTGATGCTTTTTTCCTACCACCAAAAATAAGGGGAAATTATATATTTTTTAAAAACTTACTCTTAAGTATCAGTAAGATGCTTAACACATAGTGTGTACGTATGTGTGTGCACATATACACACAAACACAATACATACATACATACATAGCCTAGATACACAGTAATAGGACATACAGTAAAAGATTCAGCCTCCCCCGGCTGAATAACCGACAGCCGATACACCCAGTCTACCTCGGCCATCTGATGACTGATCTCCGGAGGGTCTCGACGAGAAACACCGTGGCGTGCCGCTACGGTCTCCCGCGTATCCAGCAGCGGCCAGCTTCGACACGACACGGCGTTTCTAGTCGAGACCCCCGCCCCGACCGATCGCGGTCATCGGTCCCGAGATACAAACACCCCGCGGGTGAGAGCGGTGTGGCCGGTCAGAATCATCCTACCACTTACACATCCTATATAGCACAGTGCTTCTACATCACGTACGCCTAGCATGTAGCGAGCGGTTAGCATAAATAAATTATAATTAACATGTAGGGCTAACGTGGTAGCTAGTACACCTGTGTGACTTACCTTTCATGTGACTGGAGAGTGCAGATTCTCCCATTGCGAAAAGACGAATCTCTTTTCTGCATACTTTGCAGTAGGTCACATGTCGGTTTGCTCCATGTTTGAGCCATGTTTTATATTTTATGTTTTCCAGCCACCGTTCATTAAAATGACATCCTACTGGCATGTTGGTCCGACGCTCTGTCCGCTTGGGGGCGACGTCACACATGACAACAGACCAGCATGTCACACACGCAAAGGCTCATGCGAAGCCCACCAGAGAGAGCGGTTAACATTTTTTAATTTGATAAATAATAATAATAATAATAACAAATCAAATTTCTATAGCGCTTCTTAATACTCAAAGACGCTTTACATAGGAGCACACAAACACAGAGACAAGTAAACACGTGTAACGGGGGCAGTCCTATGCTGTTCTTTGCTGGTCAGCCTGCTGCACGCCCGTCACTCTCATCATTAGCTCTGCGTTGTGTTCTATTTTGGGTGGGGCCCCAGGTGTTGTGGGGGGCCCTCAGTCTCTCATCATCATCATGATTAAAATGATCAAGGAAGGAGGGGGGACACACAGGACTCTATTTGGCTCACCTTGCCATTTATTTTGGTTTCAAACCCTTCGACAAACGTCCAGTCCTCCAGCGGGAGCGGTGTTTCTTACGGACGTGGGGGTCAAAGTTCAACCACTGCCCGGACTTCACTCGTGTGCGTTAGAAGGAGAAACCGTCCACGGGACTCCGATGTAAGAAAGGATAAACAAGTATTTTATCCCACAGCTTGCAGTATCTTCTTACAGGGATACTCAAGGTTACGTTCTCCTCAACCAGCAAAACTGTCCTACGGTAAGAAACACGCGTGGCTCGGCTCGATCGCTGCTTGAGACTCCTCCCACAAAACAAAAATGGCCTCTCCCGCGTTCCCTCTTCCGTGTACCCATAAGACCTCTCTCTTAAAGCGACAGTACAGGTATATGACGGTCGTTGTAAACACATAAAAGTAAATAATGACATAAAATAAAATGTAGTAAACACAAATAACAGCACACAGACAGGATTTGGTGATATTTCATACTCAAACAAAATAAAATAAAAACATTAATTTTAAGATGGTTACACACGCGTACAGGACAGATAACAGTGGTTTGGTTAAGTGCAGATAGTCCAGGGGTTTTTGCCAGGTTTCAGTGAGACAGAGTAGGTCCAGTTTGTTGTCAGTGATAAATTCGTTGAGCATGAGAATTTTTATTGAGGCGATGAGTTCCGTGGAAGGAGGCGTTTGGTGGTTTAGCCGGAGGAGTTGCATGGATGTGTAGCGTAGCGCCATGACCGAGGCTGAGAAGGAGAGCGTTGGAGGTTAATGATGGCTGTGACAGACGAAGGGATAGAAGGTGGAACAGGCAGATGGAGAGACTAACCCCGCCTGGGCCCATCAGTTTGGAAGCTGAAGGGAGCTAGCTGGCTAGCTGGCTCAGGTAGAAGGCAGCGGTCCCAGCCAGCGAGTGCTAACCGCACCGAGACAGGTGAAAGCCTGCCCGGGGACTAGCTTTGCGCTGAACGGAGGTGGAAGACGTCCGTCAGATGGGAGTTAGGTTGGCTCGAAAGGAAAGCAGCGGTCCCAGACAGCGAGAGTAAAACCGCGTCGGGACAGGTGGAGTCCTGCCCGGGGGCTACCTTTCAGCGTAGCGGTGGAAGAAGACCGTCAACACCGGTAAGTGTCCAAGCTAATGCTTAGAACACCGAGAGGTGTCCTAAAGCAGTAGCCTAGCACTGCCATGGAGGTTTGTTTGAGATCCACGTAGGTTGGTTATCCGTAGTCCGTTTTGGTCAGCCGATTGAAAAGGCAGAGCGAAAAGTAGTAGATTTGCCAAAAAGAAGTAGCAAAAGTAGCAGCAAGGAAAGCAAAACTTAAAACTTAAAACTTTCGGAGGGAGAAGTGGCAGCCAAACGCGCCAGCGTCCTCTCCTCTCCTGACTACTTTATTTCTCTCTCTTTAATAAGCGGTCTATTGAGTGAGATTGCTATTTGTTGTGAAATATATATGATTACAATTTCAAGCATTTACAAGCACTAGACCCAATATTCAAGCGTTTTTCAAACCTTAAAAACACAACATTAAAATTCAAGCATTTTCAAGGATTTCAAGCACCCGTACGAACCCTGTTTGAATCTCTTGCAGACCAGCAACTACAAATTCAGCTGAACTCCCTCCGTTGTTGCCAATACATGGACAGTGACTCCCAAAAAGCCACACATTCTCCTGTCTGACCAAATATCCACTGTAACTGATACATGGTTTGCACTAGCAATAATCGCATTTATTTTCTCTTGGGTCTCTGCAACAAGGGATACTACCTTTAAGGTCATTGTCCTGTGACAGACAGGCAGGTACTCGGAATCAGCCACAGACAGGACGTGTCGGAAATGCTGGTTCTCTGTGATTGAAAGAGGCATGCTGCATCCTAGCACCAGGTCCGTTAGAATGGCATTTGTTACAACCTTCTCTTTTGGATGATTAGTAGAATAAGCTTCCTGAGGACGTCTTTTGATACTGTGCAAATCCGTGAAATGGAAGCAAAAATATGCATGGTTAAATATTAGTTCATTATGGCTTAAATGTGGATTTTATTCACTCATTTACTCCGCTTTTAACCAATATTTACTTCATTTACTGTTTTTAACTTATATTTACTATGTTTCAAAACCACATTTAATTCATTTGCTCCATTTTAACCTACATTTACTTCATTTACTGTTTTAAACCTATATTTACTTCATTTACTGTTTTTAACATTTAATCCATTTTAAAACCATATTTACTTCATTTACTGTTTTAAACCCACGTTTACTTCATTTATTCCGTTTTAAAACCATATTTACTTCATTTACTCCATTTTTAAACTATATTTAAGTTGCTTCATTGCTACTTTTTGTCTGTCCATTGTCGGTGTCCTCTTTTCACGCCTCAATGTTAACTTTATCAGCTATGGGTTTGTTTTTCACTGCATGAGAAAATGGAGGTGTGGCGTGAGAGCCTGTGAAAAGTCTCACGGTCAATGCCTGAGAGTTGGCAGCTCTGAATGTTGTATCATATCAAGCTAACGTTAGCTAACTACGGAGTTTTGAGAGAACAGGCTAATGTTAGCTAACTTATAGACACTTAACGGGCCGAATGAGTCTTCAAATGACGAACAAAGTTTGATACTATAGTCTGACTATCAGAAATCTTTGTTGAGCACGTCTTGCATTCAGCAGTTCGCCGTTTTCCTTCGCATCTGAACTTTTTGAATCCGAAAGTGTGACTCTTTGCACCACTCCAGCCGACATGACGATGCCAGTCTGATCTGAGGGTGTACTTCTCGACAAAACAAAAAACAAAAAAACAAAAATCATAAGGTACCGAGGAGCTTGACTGACATGGTAGTCATCCAATCATGGCAATGCCATTCCCAGCGTGTGCTTACATACCGGGTAACATTACACAGACACTTATTTTATATTTTACATTTAAACTGAAAACATAAAATTAACACAATCAAGTCATTCAAGTCATCATGTCTCAAGTCAAGTCCCGAGTCTTTAACTTCCAAGTCTAAGTCAAGTCTCAAGTCTTTTATTTTTTTTTTTGTCAAGTCACAAGTCATCAAAACAGGGACTCGAGTCGACTTGAATCCAAGTCACAATGACTCGAGTCCCCATCTCTGAACCTGGCCATTAATGATCAACCAAGGTGAATGTAGGTTACCAAAGAATGAAACCTTAGCTTGACACTCTAATGACTCCCCTCGTCCGTATCTACATCAGAAACAAAACAGTATCCACAGGACCACTCTGTAAAGTTTAATTGTTTACTTCGACACAATATATTTGGAAGAGAATGATTGTCAATTCGCAAAAAAATAACAACAGGAGCCCGAGAGGTCAAAACACTTTGTGGCTCCACTCTCTCCTTGTCTAACTCCACCCCGACTCATCCAACTCTCCTCGCGAGAGTATCACAAGACAATTAAAGGTGCATGATGTTACTAGGAAGCAGCAATTATAGTCACCTATCCCCAAATATTACAAATGTAACATAAATGAGATCTTATACATTTTCAATTATTCACACACCTTTTAAGTGCAAGGAATCAAACAATTAACTTATCACATTACTGTAAATATGAACTGTGAATCATTGCATGCTAATTAGTCAAATATGTATATTTTATCAATAAACTGCATTTAGGCTCCTACAGTGAATCTCTTTTCATTTTTCTAAACTAGTTTTAAATACCTGGGTATAAAAATCACTCGCTCCATTAAATCTCTACATAAAGATAATTTTACAAACCTGGTGGAAAAAGTGAGATCGGATCTTCAGAGATGGAAGGTTATTCCTTTAACTTTAACTGGCAGAGTTTAATGTGTGAAAATTAATGTTTTGCCCCGACTTCTTTATTGTTTTATGTTTGCCTCTTTCTGCCAAATTGTTTTTTTCCCCACTCAGTTGACAGCTTGATCTCAACCTTTATATGGAGGAGCCTTGTTCCACGCATAAATAAGTATCTGCTTCAGAGAAATAAGTCAAAAGGGAGCTTACCTCTTCCAAACTTCCATGTTTTATTATTGAGCAGCAAACAGCCAAAGATCATTATTGGCTACATCATTCAGACATGGACCGGTGCCGTATGGAGGCTTGCTCCTGTTCATCATCCCTTCGAGCTCTTATTTGGTCTCCCTTACCATCATCCCCCTCCCAAAATACCTCTAGCCCCATTGTCACATCCATGCTTACAATTTGGAAACAATTCTGTCAACATTTTAAAATTTCTCCCTGTTGGGATCTATTTGTAATAATCGTTTATTTCTCCCTGCAAAGCTGGATACTATTTGTGGGCAGTGGAAAAGAGGGGGACTAAGATATTTTAATGACCTTTATATTGATGGTACCTTTAGAATACCTATAAAAATCAAATTAATATCAAAAACCTATAAAATCCACTGTGGTGACTCCTGAGAAACAGGGAAAAAGCTGAAAGAAGAAAATATTGATGGTACCTTTGCTAGATTTGAGACCCTATCTGGTAGAATTTAACCTGCCCTGCTCAAACCTTTTTTTGATATTTTCAAATACGGCAATTCTTAAAAACCCATAATCCACAATTTCCAATACTACCACCCAAATCTGGCATGGACACACTCCTTGAAACTTCTCTCATGCCTATAAGACTTATGTCATGGATCTATAACCAAATTATATCTTTCAAAGACCACACTGTTAGCAATATTAACATATGTACACGGGGTACATGGAATTTACCACCTGGCTACATTCTTCCCTACAATAAGTCAACGTCATCAATGACTGACTAACCCACCTGAGCGGACCCCATTACTCCTTTCAATGCTTTTTCAAACAAAGCTGTACCCAGACTGGTAAATACTTGTGCCAACCATATCTGTGCTGACCGTAACAGCATTACACGTTGACTTTGGTAAACGGAAAGGGTTAGTATGGGTCCCTGCAGTATCTCGCTTGCTCCATCTAACAGCAGGAATAGGAGCATTACTTGTCTCTTTATGAGCAAGGCTTGCATCTGATGTATGAACATCACTGACTGCAGTATGCAAGTTCCTATCTGCTGACTCCTCTGTTTGAGAACTATCACTATCCAAATCTGGGCTATCAACATTAGCACACTCTGTCTCTGACAATTGACAGTCACTTAACCCTGTCTCGGCTACCACTGGTGTATCAGGCACTTCACTTTCAACAGGTACACTTCCTCTACCACCACAAAATCAGGTTCAAAAGACTCAGGTGTCTGCTCTGCCCTAGGCTGACTATCAGGGTGTAACCTTGTTCTTGTCCTCGGTTTGGGAACAGGGGGAAGACAGGGACGAAACTCTGACCTATGGACTCTTTTGATAGGACCCCCTTCAAGAAGCTTGACAGTGTGTGTCGTACCCTGGATGTGAACTACTCTGTAAACTGTAGGACTCCATGCATCCTGAATCTTGCTCCTTCCTAGGGGCCTGTGACGTAGATAAACAAGTTGGCCAATGTCTACAGGGGGGCAAAACGCCTTCTCATTCTGCACTGAAATTCTCTCAGCTGCCTTTTGTTCAGAGTACTCCCTGACTCGCTTGTGTGCCTGTTTGAGCCTTTCCTGGTGCACAGACAACCAGTCATGTTTATTGTCTGACCCATTCTTATGCCCTAGTAGTGCATCTACTGGCAAATGTGGCAGTACTCCAAAGAGTAGGTAATAGGGTGAATACCCTGTGGTGGAATGTGGAGTCACATTATAGGCATGAACTAACTCGGGCAGGTACTCTGGCCACCATCTTTTTTTTTCCTGTAGGAGTGCACGTAGTAGGTCATGAAGCGTTCTATTATCTCTCACACTGTGCATTGCCTTGAGGCCTATAGGGCATTGTGCGTGTTTTTCTTACACCATAAAGCTTGCACAGTTCAGCAATAACTTCACTCTCAAAGTTTCTACCTTGGTCTGAGTGCAATCTTTCTGGCACACCAAACTTCATAAACCATTCCCTGAGCAGGACTTTAGCTGTTGTGTCAGCTTTCTGATCCTTGGTGGGGTAGGTTTGTGTGAATTTAGTGAACACATCGGTGACCACTAGGACATTTTCACGGCCATCTGACGCTGGACTCCAACACAGTAAAATCCACCGCTACCACCTCAAGTGGTCTAGATGCTAAAAATGCTTTTACAGGAGCATAGATTTTTGGCTGAGGCATCTTTGTAAGTATGCACCACTGACACTTCTTGACCCAGTTTTCCACATCCTTGTACATCCTTACCCAAAAACACCTCCGCCTTAGTAGGTTTACTGTACGTTCGATTCCGTGGTGCCCCATACTGTCATGGACACTTTCCAGGACCTGGTCTCTCAAGCAACAATGTAAGAGTAACTGCCAACACTGGCCATGACGTGGGTTGTCTATGACACAATACAGCAGCCCTTCTCGCTGCTTTATGTAACCCCACCGTTTCAGAAGGCATTTGATAGAACTAGACAACTCTACTCTCCCTGTGTGATTTGGTTTCTTATCCCTGTCCCAAAACCTCCTAAACTCTCTAAGAGTAAGGTCATTTTTCTGCTCTTGGGTATACCCTGGAAGAGTATGTGTGTTCCCCTGTGACTCATTCACTTCAGTGGAGCCTGACTCTAAAGCACGGATTTGCCACAACTTAACACACTCCACACTGGCAGAGACAAGTTCAGGTTCTAAGACTGTTCCTCTTCTCATTAGGTTGCAAATTGCCACACAGTCATCATAGTCTGAGTCAGAGTTTGGTTCAGGCTCCCCTGGAAACTCCTGCTGAGAAAGGGCATCTGCATCAGCATTACTATGCCCAGGACGATACTTGACCTCAAAACTGAACACTGACAGCTCTGCAACCCACCTCTGCTCTATGGCACCGAGTTTAGTGGTCTTAAGGTGACATAGGGGGTTGTTGCCGGTAAATACGACAAACTTCGATCCAAATAAATATCCCCCGAACTTTTCAGCTATCGCCCATTTTGACGCAAGTAGCTCCAGCTTCATGCTACTGTAGTTGCGGTCATTCCTCTCAGCCTTACGTAGACTGTGGCTAGCATAGGCTATGACTCTTTTTGTGTGACCTTGCTACTGGTACAACACAGGCCCTAACCCATGCTGGCTTGCATCCATCTCGACTATGAGTGGCTGTGTGAAGTCAGCAAAACCTACAATAGGAGCGGAGGTGAGTCTTTCTTTCAGCTGCTCAAAAGTGTTATGACATTCAGTAGTCCACTGGGAACTAAACATCTGACTCATCTTAGCTAACTTGCCCTCACTTAGACAGTAAGTTACCAAGTCATGCAGCGGTCCAGCTATCTGAGAGAAGCCCTGTATGAACTTCCTATAGTAGCTGCAAAATCCAAGAAAAGATCTAAGCTCCTTGACAGTGCTTTGGACATCCCATTCGCTCACAGCTGAAACCTTGCTGGGATCTGTACCAACACCGTCTGCAGACACCTGATGACCTAGAAACCGTACACTCTCCTACAGAAAGTCACACTTCTGCAACTTCACTTTAAGGCCCGCATCAGCTAGACACCTCAACACAGTCTCCAGTCTATCTAGATGATCCTCAAATGTTTGTGAGTAGATCAAGATGTCGTCTTGGTCTACTCACAAACATTTGAGGATCACAAAGGTGAACCTTAATTACTCAATTCAATTTAGAGTGATAACACAAAAAAATAAAGAACCCCATAAGTAGTGATTGTGTCCTGTGTGGTACCTATTTCCATGGGTTACACAATTTTGTTTTTTTCCTGGTTGACTTAAGCTGAAAGATGCAGGCGAAATGCATTCTGAGTCAATCTAATGAAATCCATGGGTGCAAATATCGCGATGAATGTCGTGGAATGTACAGACTGTTTGAGGAAGTCCAAGCGTGGTTAGCACGATATTAGGATTTTTGTACAAAGCCGAAGCTTAACTTGGAGGTCCCTGTGAAGGGAAATTGCCCACTGCCATATTTTGATTTGTTTTTGAGTTTTTCTGTATTTGTTTTTCAATAAATCTTTATGCCTAAACCATAAAGGTGGAACTTAATTACTCAATTCAATTTAGAGTGATAACACAACAAAAATAAAGAACCCCAAGAGTAGTGATGGTGTCCTGTGGGGTACCTATTTCCACGGGTTACACAATTTTGGTCAACTCGCGCTTTAACTCTGCTGGTGTAAATTCATTGGACAAATACCCAGTCAATTAGATCAATTTTTTTCCCTCAACTATGACCCTCTGCTTAAAAAAGTGGAAGAAGATCTGGAAAGATGGAAGTCTCTACCTATATATCCCTAATTGGACAAATAAACAGTATAAAAATGAAGATCTTACCCAAATGTCTTTATTTGTTTCAAGTGCTTCCAATACCAATCCCAAAAGCATTATTTAAAGATTTAGATAGATAGATTTCTAGATTCCTGTGGAATGGTAAAGTTCCTAGAGTCAAGCTCAAACCCCTCTGCTGACCCAGTGAACAAGGAGGGCTAAACCTACCTGACTGTCAGTTATATTTGGCTGTATTTGGCTGTTCAGTCTAGAGCTATTTGGACATGGATTAAAAACTTAGAACACCCTCCAGCATGGTAACAAATTGAACAGTCTCATACAGCAGAAGTGTTGTCAAGTATTCTATTTATTTACTCCTATCACAATCAGAAAAGCGTAACTCAAAATCCAATGATAAAACATAAATCTAAAATATGGCATGAAATTAGAGTAAATTTTCAAAGTGTCTGCACAATATTCAGATCGGTCCCATTCCATTTTACTCCTGTTTTACCTGGGGCATTGAGAGATGGCACTACTAGAGACTGGTATAACTTTTTATTATTTAATTTTTTATTTTATAAACAGAGGTATATGTACATTTGGAAATCTATATGAGCATCTTTGCATCCATCTGAACCGCTTAACCTGCTCTCAGGGTCGCGGGGATGCTGGAGCCTATTCCAGCAGTCATTGGGCGGCAGGTGGGGAGAGACCCTGGACAGGCCGCCAGGCCATCACAGATCACAGGGCCCACACACACACACACACACACACACACACCCATTCATACCTAGGGACAATTTAGCATGACCAATTCACCTGACTGACATGTCTTTGGACAGTGGGAGGAAACCGGAGCCCGTGGAGGAAACCCACACAGACACAGGGAGAACATGCAAACTCCACAAAGAGGATGACCCAGGATGACCTACCAAGGTTGGACTACCCCGTGGCTCGAACCCAGGACCTTCTTGCTGTGAGGTGTCCGCACTAACCACTGCGCCACCTTGCCGCCCTAAAGGAGCATAACAATCTGAAATCATTTGAACAATTGAGATCCTATTTTGGGGCTTCCTTCAGCGCCCTTTTTTTTTCCCAAAGTACTACAAAGTAGAGATTATATTAAAGTACAGCAGAGTGGGAAACTTGCCCCTTTAGAGGACAGATATCATGATACAAGAAAAACATAGTAATTCTAAAGGTTTTCTATCCTTTTGCCTATAACAGACTCATGAGCCTTACAGAAAGTGAAGTTCTTAATGCAAAGGTTAAATGGGAATGGACATTGATTGTACTTTCGAGGACTCTGAATCGAGGCTGATTTGTGATACCTCTCAATCATTTTCCTATAACAGTCGACACAATCTCCTACAGTTTAACCTTATACACAGGGTTTACTGGACATCTCAACGTCTCCATAAAATAAGTAGTAGCTACTCAGAATATTGTTCTAGATGTAAGACTGAAACAGGGACTCTTTTTCATATGTTCTGGACATGTAGATGTCTGGAGCAATACTGGCAATCCATCTTGAACATCATAAAAAGAACAATGAGGGTGGAGATCCTAACCAACCCGAGACTGACAATACTGGGGTACTTCACAGTTTTACCACTTAATATGAGGAGCAACATTCACTTTATTAGACTAGCCCTAATTGCAGCGAATAAATGTATAGCCATTCACTGGAGAAGTGAGGAGCCCCCTAGAGTATCTTTGTGGCTTAAAGAGCTTTCATCATACTTACCTTCAGAAAAGATTGTTTAATCTTAAATAAAAACATTACTTTTTGATAATTGCTGAGTAGGCCTTGTAACCTTTTTACAAAATAGAACTTCTCTTAATTATGATGTCCATGGTCAGACTTGAAGCTACACTGCAGTGCTCTGAGGGGGTCTTGGGGGCTCCCTGGGGCTGCTGGCTGTGTTTGGGATGGCTCGGGTTGTTGAGGATAGGGGGCATTGCTGTTCTTTGGGGCCAGGTTTTGGGGGCATCTACGGGGATGGAACTGGGTTCGTCCCTGTGGGTGTCTATGGGGTTGGGCTTTGTGGGGTGGTCGCACTCTCTGCCTCTTTCGGTCCAGGTGGTCCTAGGTGTTTCCTGGCCCTGGTGGGTGCCTAGGGATTTTGTTTAGTTCTGCAAACTACTCCAAGTTTGGCTAAGCCACAAAAGGGCTAAGTACACTGCAACATTATGTAAGTGAATAATATTCTCTATGCCTTAACCTGTTTAGTATGTCCAACTCTTGTACTTACAAAATTTTTTTTCTCATTATGTACATTTTGGAGGGTGGAGGGAGGAGCCACTGAGGATGCACAAGTCAGTGCATTCTTAGTCCCGGTCCCAAACCCGGATAAATGGGGAGGGTTGCGTGAGGAAGGGCATCCAGCGTAAAATCTTTGCCAAATCAAATATGCGGGTCATAAATAAGATATCCATACCGGATCGGTAGAGACCCAGGTTACCAACAACAGCCACTGGTACCGTTAACCAGCAGGGTGCCGGTGGAAACTATGCTACTGTTGGGCGAAGGAGAAGGACAGGGGGAAGGCATGTCCAGAGGCAACGAGAGAGGAGGAAGGGTAGGAGTGTGGAGGCTAGAGTCAGAACTTTGAATGTTGGCACTATGACTGGTAAAGGGAGAGAACTGGCTGAAATGATGGAAAGAAGAAAGGTAGGCATATACTGTGTGTGCAAGAGACAAGGTGGAAGGGGAGTAAGGCCAGGAGTATCGGATGTGGGTTCAAACTCTTCTACCATGGTGCGAATAGGAGGAGAAATTGGATAGGGGTAATTCTGAAGGAAGAGTATGTCAAGAGTGTGCTGGAGGTGAAGAGTGTCAGACAGTGATGAGTATGAAGCTGGAAATCAAAGGTATACTGCTGAATGTTATCAGCGTATATGCCCCGCAAGTTGGGTGTGAGATGGAAGAGAAAGAAGAATTCTGGAGTGAGTTGGGCGACGTGGTGGAGAGGGTACCCAAGGAGGAGAGAGTGTTGATTGGAGCGGACTTCAATGGACATGTAGGTGAAGGGAACAGAGGTGATGAGGATGTAATGTGTAGGTATGGCGTTGACGGACAAGATCAGGCAGGAGTCTCCGTGGACGATGATGTTCCTGGATGACATTGTCATCTGTAGTGAGAGTAGGGTGCAGGTTGAGGAGAGACTGGAGAGGTGGAAGTATGCACTGAAGAGAAGAGAAATGAAAGTCAGTAGGAGCAAGACGGAATACCTATGAGTGAATAAGAGGGAGGACAGTGGAATGGTGAGTACGCAAGGAGTGGAGGTGAAAAGGCATATGAGTTTAAATACTTGGGGTCAACTGTCCAAAGTAATGGGGAGTGCAGGAGAGAGGTGAAGAAGACAGTGCATGCAGGGTGAAGTGGGTGGAGAAGAGAGTCAGGAGTGATTTCCGACAGAAGGGTACCAGCAAGAGTTAAAGGGAAGGTTTACAAGATGGTTGTGAGACCAGCTATGTTATATGGTTTGGAGACAGTGGCACTGACGAAAAGACAGGAGGCGGCGCTGGAGGTGGCAGAGTTGAAGATGCTAAGATCTTCACTGAGAGTGACGAAGAAGGACATGATTAGGAACGATTATATTACAGGGACCGCTCAAGTTGGACGGTTTGGAGACAAAGCAAGACAGGCAAGACTGAGATGGCTTGGACATGTGTGGAGGAGAGATGCTGGGTATATTGGGAGAAGGATGCTGAATATGGAGCTGCCAGGGAAGAAGAAAAGAGGAAGGCCAAAGTGGAGGTTTATGGATGTGGTGAGGGAAGACATGCAGGTGTCTGGTGTGACAGAGGAAGATGCAGAAGACAGGAAGAAATGGAAACGGATGATCTGCTGTGGCAACCCCTAACGGGAGCAGCCGAAAGTAGTAGGAGGAGGAGGAGGAAGAGGGAGGAATTGATGTTTGATACCATTTGTATTGACTGTATTGTATCTTTTTTGTTGGGGGAAAAATGAAAATCTCAGTAAATATGTCGTTTAAAAAATAATTATACTTTTTTGTTTTACATTCTGGTGTTTCCATTCATGTTTTCTTATGTGCAACTTCAAATGTCGAATGAAAGCATGTTGATGGAAACAACGACTGATGACACCATTGGTCTGCACTTGTGCATTGTAAAAATACATGAAATCCACGACACATTAATTATCACAATAATTGCATGATCACAGATCAGATATGTAGTCGATGTAGGACTACTTCCGGTTTGGTGAATAGCGGAGTAGGCAGCAAGTCAGAAGAGATGTATCACCATTTGACATTTATTTGACATTTGTAGTATTATGCATTATTTTATTATTGAAATCTCCTCCGGTTGCACATCAAATTAACTTTCCGTCGGATTTGTCTGTGCTGTTGTTGATTTAAATGGTTTAGGTTAACTTCCCAGCTAGCTAGCTAACAGCTAACCGATTAGCACTTATAAAACCGAAGGAAAAATTATGGCAGATACTAAAGGACGTGAGAGTATGAGATATGTTGGATCAGGATCGAGTAACACGGGAACGGTGTGGCGGAGAAATTCAAGACCGATCGATCAGCTGTGGCTCGGAGGTGGGTGCAGAAAGTGCATGTCAAATATGCCAAAATTCATCGGGCAGTCTGAAGTCACCAATTTGTAAAAAAAAAAAAAAAAAAACATGTAAGAAAAACTACTGCATAAAATGCCTAAAAAAAAGATGAAGTGGAGTATGTGATCCTACTGAAACCAGATATGGGTATAATGTGGTTTTACCCATACTCTGAAGAAAGTGTGGAAAAAAGCATTGCGATGCGCAGATGATTGAAGAGAAATGCCAGTTAATTATTCAGGTAGTTAGTTGAACAACGAATGCAGGAGTTTGAATCAAAGCTGGAGAAAAAGTGTGATGAGAAGAAAGTTGTTGAAATCATACAGGAGCAGCTGAAAAAACCAGGAAAAAGGAACGCCAAGTTGGGCTGATGTAGTGAAAAAATGCCGATCCAAAGGAAAACACACGTGTCTTTAACAGCGTCCTGACTGAACTTGACGAAAGGAAATCAAAATCTGGAAACTATAAAAGACATATTCAAAACATGCAAGGTCCGCACGGCCACGGACTCATTTGTGAGAGTGGCCCGGCTTGGAAAATACAACAGGAGCGAAGGCACAGAGGACCCGGCAAGATCAGGGAGACCAGGACCGGTTACTCTGCAAAACATGGAGCTAAATACTAGCTTGTTCAGGAAGACCTCTGCGCTGCACCAAATGGACAAATGTAAAAATTGCAAACGATCTTATGAAGACTGACTGATAGAGAGAGAGAGAGAGAGAGAGAGAGAGAGAGAGAGAGAGAGAGAGAGAGAGAGAGAGAGAGAGAGAGAGAGCTGTATGAGGAGGCGAAGGAAAAGCAGCGAAAATCATCGGGGGAATTTACCTACAAAGTCCGTGCCCCCCCCCCCCCCCCCCCGGCAAGAAGAGTGGTGAGAATCCCCAACACTCAGTAACTTGATTATAAGCTTGTGTTCGTTAAACCGCAGCATGTCTGTAAATCTCCACCCTTAGAGAGTGTTATGTGTCTATATACAAATGCGGGTCAACTCCATAACAAAATGCATGAATTTACTACTCGTTTGAAAGTACTCCCACTTATTCATATTATAGGAATCACTGAAGTCCAAAATTCAGAAGCATAAAATGAGCCCAGCAGAATTTAATTTGGATGATACAGAATGTTATAAATTATTTTCAAGGAATATAGACAAAGATATAGGTAGATGTTTACTGCTTTAAAATCATAAATCATTAGAAGTTAAAGAAATAGAATTAGCGACAGAGTTTCAAGAGGATATTTTTGTGGTGATCAAATGCAATAACCAAGAGTTTTTGATGGTGGGTTTAATTTATAGGTCTGATAGTGGTACAGAAACTAACAAAGACAATCTTTTGGTTCTAACGGAAGAGGCGTCAACTAGAAAGTACTTACATAAATTAAGTATAGGTGATTTTAATTTGCCAAATATAGACTGGAATTTTAATGATGCAAAGGGAGAATAATCTTACGCCACTAGATAAGTTTCTGGTCTGTATTCAGAATGCATTGGTGTTTCAAAATGCACAAGAACCAACAAGGTGGTGAGGTGATGACACACCACGTGTTGGAGCTTATAGTAGTTACAAATGAGGATAAAATGATAGATGACTTTCAGTATTTAGGCCCTTTAGTTAAAAGTAATCATTGTGTCATATTGTTTAAGGTCATTTGTTACACAAAAATTGTGAGAAATTAAACTACAAGAAAAAAATTAAAACAAGGGGAATTTTGAGGAAGCACGTAGAGAATTGGAAATCTTTGACTGGACACAACCCCTGTCTAATTATGATGTTGAAGACAAATGGAGATTAATAAAGGATAAGTTGAATGAAATAGAGGATAAGTACGTACCAAACAGTAAAACCAGGTCCCAGAATAAAATGTATAAATTCCCCTTGGACGGTATTACAAAACAGAAAATTGTAGAAAAAAATATTCTTGCGAGAAAGGCAATAAAAAGTAAAAAAAACAAAACAGAGGTACAACAGCAATATCGAAGAGGTAGAAGCTTTGCGAGAACGAGAACACGTTATTTAAGACAGCTATACAAACAAGACTTAGCAAGACAGGCTAAGCTGAAACCAAAGGTTATCTGGAATTATATTAATAAGAGGGCAAAAATTAAGACATTGGTAGGAGAGTTATATACTAATCAGAAGGATACAAACTCCCCAAAAACAGACAAAGATACTGAAAAAACAGAAATACTGTTAGCTTATTTCAACAGTGTATTTGTGATCAAACCTGAAGGGCGCATATCTGAATTACCAAGAGTAGAAGTTCAGCAAACAGAATGTTTTATAATAACTTCTGAAGATATAAAACAGCTTCTACAGGATATTAACATCTATAAATCACCAGGGCCAGATGTGATACATCCTAGGATATTAAAGAAATTGGCTAGTGTGATTACCGAAACTCTAACAATGCTGTATAATAAATCATTAGAAGAATCAACTTTACCCTGTCATTGGAAAGAGGCACATATCAGTGCATTTTTCAAAAAAGGAAACAAGTCACTAACAGGAAATTACAGGCCAGTTAGTCTGACATCTGTAGTATGTAAGACAATAGAAAAACTAATCAGGACATATATTGTTGACCATATGAAGTCTAACAGACTTTTTAGTAACAAGCAGTATGGCTTTATATCTGGAAGATCGACTACACTTCAGCTTCTCACCGTTCTTGATGAGTGGTCAGCAGCTTTGGATAGAGGGCAGTCAGTCGATTGCATATAGTATATGGACTTTCAAAAACCTTTTGATAAAGTTCCTCATAAAAGATCGCTGTCAAAATTAAAATCCTATGGCATAGACGACAGAGTTACAGACTGGATACAGGTTTTGTTTTTTGTTTTTGTTTGTTATTTTACATAATAGGAAACAACAGGTGGTGGTAAATGGGGCCACTTCAGAATGGAAACTGGTGACCTCTAGAGTTCCACAAGGTTCTGTGTTGGGCCCTGTACTCCTTGTTGTCTATATAAATGATTTACCAAGTGTGATACAATCTGATTTATACTTTTTTGTGGATGATACAAAAATATTTAGAATAATTAATAAGGACAATGATACAGCCCATCTTCAAGCAAACTTCCATAGCATGAGTAACTGGTGTGATAGGTGGCTACTGAAATTAAATCCAGAAAAATGCAAACATTTACACATTGGGAAAACAAGTGCCAACTGGGTTAACTACAAAGTTGGAGATTTGATGGTTCAGCAAGTGGAAGAGGAAAAGGATATAGGTGTTGTGGTCAATAGTTTAATTGGATTTCACATGCAAATTTCTGAAAAATTTAAAAAAGCAAACTCTATGCTGGTAATAATTAGAAGAACTTTTCTAAATTTGTGTAAGGAAATAATTTTACCATTACATAACTTCTTGGTGTGATCTCATCTTGAATTTGCAAGCTCGGTCATGTGTCATTATAAAGTAAAATATATAGAAAAAAATTGAGAAGGTTCAGAGAAGAGCTACTAAGCTAATCCCAGGTCTGAAAGAGATGTCATATGAAGAGAGGTTAAGAAATTTACAACTACCAACTCTAGTATACAGAACATATAGAGGAGACATGGTTGAAGTCTATAAGCTTGTTCACAAAATATATGATTTCACAGCTGAGCCTGTTATCTATTGTTGAATGATAGGTATGAGTTAAGAGGGAACTCCTTAAAACTATTCCCATTAAAGTGTCACTCTGAAAAAAGAAAAAACGTCTTCACAATTCATGCTGTAAGAGCATAGAACGAACTTCCAGAGGATGTGGTGCAGGTTCCTTCAGTTAATTCTTTTAAAAATAGATTAGATACATTTTGGTCAACAAAGGGCTTTTTATACAGTTATAAAGCTGAGTTGTGATCATTGTGAGTATTGTGTGAATATGATTATTTGAGAGACTAATGTATTTGAGAGACTACTGTATTTATGTGATTTGTGATTATTTGTGAGATTATTGTGATTTTTAATAACTACTGTGGTTCTTTTTTGTATGGTTGTTTGTTTTAATTTGTCGAGTCTGGTGTAGAGGATTTGTATCCTGTGCCAGATTTTTTTTCATTAAATTAAATTAATTACATCATTAAATTAAATTAAATTACATATGAAAATGGCCCAATCTGATATGAAAAAATCAGATGATTGTATTCACACAGCTCAGAAAAAACAAAAAACAAAACAAACAAAAAAACAGATATGTGTCACATAAACGTAAAAAAGATTGGGTTTGTGCCACTTGTAATGTAAACAGGGTCAGAGGTCTACAGTCCTTTAAATTGTGTCATAATCTTGTGCCCAGATCCATTCACATTTCAACTTTATGGAACAATGCATAAGGATGTCAAAAACATTGCCTAATTTTGTATACTTTTATTTGGCTAGTTTGCTTTTGATTGTTCCACACTGCATTTTTTGTATCTGTTCTAATGAATTCTAGTGGGCTTTGAAGTTGTTCTAGTGGGTTTTAAATCAAGTCTGAAGTTAAAAAATCATAAGCATTAACTAATTTAGCATAATCTAATGTTAACAGTTTCTGCAGTCACAACAGAAGCGTTTCTTCCAAATCGTACCTCAATCGTGGGCTGTCCTGCTGCCTTTATCAAGTGCTATCAGTGGCTGATATTATACATTTTTAGATCAATGAAAATCCACTGAGTTTTAATGTTTGACTGCCTCCTCACATTCTGAAAAAGGCAACATTGGGTGTAGATAGGCTAAGCAAATTATTTACTCTTTAAGAACAGAACAATTGGCAAATTATACCCAAATGTCCTATAACCTTTTCTATAGATGAAAAAAACAAATGCACCCAGATGTACTCTGAACCACAGACACCAACTACATGTACGCCCATGGGCAAATCGTTCTGAAGGGTGAAATGTGAGGTTATAGTTTGATATGGGTTGTTTGGCCTGATCAGATGCACACATTAAGTGGGTGAAGTAAGTGTGAAAAAAAACAAAACAAAACAATTACAAAGCACTATTTGTTGACTATGCAACACATAGGACTTTGGTATAGTTCAGCATGATATTGGGAAGCCATGATAAAAGCTGGCATTCTGCCCTAATAATAAGATAATAAAAATGGTAAGTATGACTGTTTTTCCTGCCAATTTTATCAAAAAGTTTAGAGAAAGCATTGACATAAAGTTTACATACGTTTTGTTTTTTTTATAATGGAGGAAAGATGGCAAACCTTGTTAAAAATAATAATCTGTGCCTATTTGGCATTTCTTTGATTTCAAACGAGATGAGAAAGGAGAGCTGGCAAATGTGGATGTGGGCATACACTTAATGAAGAGAAAGTCATGACAAAGACCCGAAATATAGGCAACTTACGTTCATTTGTTTGTCATCAAAAGGCTTGCGTCCAGTGCAGTTAAATTCTGATACATGGCTTGACGAGACTTCTAGCTAGAGAACATGTCACACTTAAAAAGAGACTAAACCCTAGACCATTTTAGTGAGTTTGCTGACATACAGTGCATCCGGAACGTATTCACACCCCTTCACTTTCCCCACATTTTGTTATGTTACAGCCTTATTCCAAAATTGATTAAATTCCTTTTTTTTCCATCAATCTACACACAATACCTCATAATGACAAAGTGAAAAAGGTTTTGTAGAAATGTTTGCAAATTTATTAAAAATAAAAAACTGAAATATTGCATGTACATAAGTATTCACACCCTTTGCTATGACACTCAAAATTGAGCTCAGGTTCATCCTGTTTCCACTGATCATCCTTGAGATGTTTCTACATCTTGATTGGAGTCCACCTGTAGTAAATTCAATTGAGTGGACATGATTTGGAAATGCACACACCTGTCTATATAAGGTCCCACTGTTGACAGTGCATATCAGAGCAGAAACCAAGCCATGAAGTCAAAGGAATTGTTTGTGGACCTCCGAGACAGGATTGTATCGAGGCACAGATCTGGGGAAGGGTACAAAAAAATTTCTACAGCTTTGAAGGTCCCGAAAAGCACAGTGGTCTCCATCATTTGTAAATGGAAGAAGTTTGGATCCACCAGGACTCTTGCTAGAGCTGGCCGCTCAGCCAGACAGCAATCTGGGGAGAAGGGCCTTGGTCAGGGAGGTGACCAAGAACCCGATGGTCACTCTGACAGAGCTCCAGCGTTTCTCTGTGGAGATGGGAGAACCTTCCAGAAGGACAACCATCTCTGCAGCACTCCACCAATCAGGCCTTTATAGTAGAGTGGCCAGATGGAAGCCTCTGCTCAGTAAAAGGCACATGACAGTCCGCTTGGAGTTTGCCAGAAAGCACCTAAAGGACTCTCGGACCATGAGAAACAAGATTCTCTGGTCTGATGAAACTAAGATTGAACTCTTTGGCCTGAATGCCCAACGTCACATCTGGAGGAAACCAGGCACCTCTAATTACCTTGCTAATACCATCCCTACAGTGAAGCATGGTGGTGGCAGCATCATGCTGTGGGGATGTTTTTCAGCGGCAGGAACTGGGAGACTAGTCAGGATCGAGGGAAAGATGAATGGAGCAAAGTACAGAGAGATCCTTGATGAAAACCTGCTCCAGAGTGCTCAGGACCTCAGACTGAGGCGAAGGTTTACCTTTCAACACGACAATGACCCTAAGCACACAGCCAAGACAACGAAGGAGTGGCTTTGGGACAAGTCTGTGAATGTCCTTGAGTGGCCCAGCCACAGCCCAGACTAGAACCCCATTGAAAATCTCTGGAGAGACCTGAAAATAGCTGTGCAACGACGCTCCCCATCTAACCTTACAGAGCTCGAGAGGATCTTCAGAGAAGAATGGGAGAAATACCCAAAATATAGGTGTGCCAAGCTTGTAGCTTCATACCCAAGAAGACTTGAGGCTGTAATTGCTGCCAAGGGTGCCTCAACCAAGTACTGAGTAAAGGGTGTGAATACTTATGTACATGCAACATTTCAATTTTTTATTTTTAATACATTTGCAAAAATTTCTACAAAACCTTTTTCGCTTTGTCATTATGGGGTATTGTATGTAGATTGATGAGAAAAAAAGGGAATTTAATCCATTTTGGAATAAGGCTGTAACATGACAAAATGTGGGGAAAGTGAAGGGGTGTGAATACTTTCCATATGCACTGTATATAAGTTACAGTCTTCTTTATTTTTGACCAGCATTTTTTTTTCTCCCCAATTGTATCCGGCCAATTACCACACTCTTCCGAGCCGTCCCGGTCACTGCTCCACCTCCTCTGCCGATCCAGGGAGGGCTGCAGACTACCACATGCCTCCTCCGATACATGTGGAGTCGCCAGCCGCTTCTTTTCACCTGACAGTGAGGAGTTTCACCAGGGGGATGTAGCACTATTTCCCTCAGTTCCCCCTCCCCCCACCCCTGATCAGGCGCCCCAACTGACCAGAAGAGGTACTAGTCCAGCGACCAGGACACACACACCACATCCAGCTTCCCACCCACAGAATTGGCCAATTGTTTCTGTAGGACGCCCGACCAAGTTGGAGGTAACACAGGGATTCGATCTGGCGATCCCCATGTTGGTAGGCAACAGAATAGACCACCACGCTACCCAAGTTTAGCTGGAAAGCTCATTGGTTATTGACAGTCACAGACATGACAGCCTGCCCATGAGACAGGTGAGAAAATCAAACAGGTTTGATTTTGTCTTGAGAGTCTCAGAGGCTGTTAAGAGTGCTAAAACCGAGTCACTTGAGGTGTCACACAACGCGACTGTCACTCTGACTGTCCTGAAAACTCTCATGATTATGCAAATGAAGGCTAGGACTGAACATCTTTGGGAAAGTCATCTAGGGGACTCTAGCTTTAAGGCTTGCCTTAAAGGACACCCCCTGGTGAAATACAAACCCAATGTCAATGCTCCAAAAGGCTCAAATTTACATCATCACCTTACAAGTCTATTCTGCCAGTCACGATTGTGAGAATGATGCCAGTCTTTACAATGCAGGACAAATATCTCATGACACACCCAACAAATTTTCGGAAGTAAAAGCCATTTATGAGTACTAAACATAGTAAGTGTACCTCCACTGGGTGTAACGGGCTGCAAACACATTTTGGTATGTTTACAAGAGGTTACCCAGACACTGGTAAAAATAAAATTGGTGAGAGCACTGGGGTGGAGTTTTACTGGAGTTAAGTGCTCTATAGAAGCTTATGTAAGTGTACCAGACTTTGCCTTGCTCAGACCTCTTGCATGGGTCCCCATCACCACAGCAACAGGAGCCAAGGAGGACAGGGGAAAAGAGAGGGCAAACAAGGTCAATTGTAGGAACCTTCTACGTGACTGCACTGCCATACAAGCTGTTGGGAGCCCCTTTCAAGTGGATAAGAGGGTTTATACTGTGTGTGTGTGTGGGGGGGGGGGTTGATGGGTGCTTGCTTGTTTGCATATATAACTTTTTATTCAGTAAAAAGAAATGTAATAAACGTGTTTCCATTGCAACAGAAAAATTAAATTAGAATATTATCTAGTCACTTGATTAGCTGTTTCTTAATATGTTTCTTAATAGCTCAGCTGTTTCTTAATCTGTTTCTTAATAAATATATGAAATTTCTTAAACTTCATATATTTATTGGTGGATGGTAAAATATATAGGCAGACAGAGGAGACAAAAATCAGCAATCAGATGAGCCATAGTAGCAATAAAAAACTGGTCCAAATTGATTCACTTCTTGATAGACACTGTCCATATTTCTAATGAGTGTCAAGTGTAGGCATATGACAGAAATATTTGCAATATTTAATCATTTACTTGAAATTTATTTGAAAGTTGGATGGAAAGATGACCACTGATCACGTCTCTCTTTTCTCCTACATTAATTTCTTTTTTTTCAAAGGCTTCAGCCTTCAAAGGAATCAGGAAAACAAGGATTATCAACTCATTTCACCTTAAAAGAAGAAAAGAAGTCTAAGAAAGTGTGATGTGTGTGATGGCTAAGAGAGTTTGCTGCAGAGCAAAATGTTGTGTGCTGACATTTGTAGTTCTACAATGCCACACTGTTATATCAGCAATCAAAACTGGAATCATTAAATGGTTTCTCTTTTATGAAGGCCACAAGTCCAATTAAATTTCTCCACAAGATTTGCACGTTTTAGTGGAGGGCAAAGCCATGAACTATATAAAAGCACATCAGTGAGAAGGGTCATGAATTATCTAAAAGCCCCAAATGGGGAAAGCAGCCCATGTTCACCTGATCAGACCCAGCTGGGTTTCTGCTGCACAGCAGAGAAATCGTGTAACACTCTCATATGAATCCCAGTAGAGTAGGATGAACAAACAGCAACACTTTGGTCTCTGGTACAAGGACAATTCAGCAATGAGGTGCTGATGAGGCAACGCTTCAGTAAAAATAGACTATTATAAAACAAGACATTTCAAATGAATCCTATGTGGCTCTTTCTTGGATCAGTTTGTGAACTTTTGAGAGTTAATTGCAGAAGCACAAAGAGAGAAATACCATGGCTTCAAGAGACACTGAACTGTAAGGCCAACTTCATCCCATTGTAAGGCAGTCACAAGGTTGAGCAAGCAGCAGACAGCACGAAAGACTGACAAATGCACACACTTAAACTCATGTGCAGGCACACACATGCACATACAACCACACACACAAACTTAAGTACCTGTACTCACACACTAACTTAAGTACCTACCCCTGCATGCGCAGACACGTGAACACACATGCACACGCGATTACACACACACACACACACACACACACACACACACACACTGACTGACAGTGATTTAATCTCACTTGGCAGGTCACTGGAGCCTTACTAGCAGAAAGTCCTCACCTGCATAGAGGGAAACACACACACACACACACACACACACACACACACACACACACACACAAACAACACACACACACTCAATACTTTGGAGAACAAGCAACTAGGATGGTGAATAAGGGAGAAAAAGCTGGTACACCTCAGTGATCTGTATCAATAGAGTTCAACATGTGGATCATTTCCCCGGCTTCAATGCTGCCCTTTCTCTTTTAAGAAAAGCTTATTCTAAACTTTAAGCATAAACAAGTGACATGTACAGCCAGCCATCAGCCAATTGTGGCAGCAAATACAGGTGATCAAGCAAAGAGAGGCAGAAATGGAAGCTATAATGATTCTCATTAATCCTGCAGACAGCTCAGCTTTATAGAACAATCATGGGTCCAGATGAGGAGCTAGGAACTAACGGCTCAGGCACGTGGCATCATCCCTCACATTTAGAGATATTTTATTTTGTGTTAAAGAGCAACACACTTGTTTTTGTAGTATTGCTGTGTTGATCTGAAATTGAATTATTGAATTATGAAGCACATTTAAAAGTTGGTGTGAGAGGTAGGCGGAAGTTAGCAACAGCTAGCTATATTTTGAAAACACATCGCAAAAGAATCCATTCCCTCACTTCTGCCTAAGATTCTCACGGACACACAAACTGACTGACAGCAAGTAAGGACCAATGGTACGCCGGCTTGCAAAGAACTCTCTTAATTGGCTGATTAGGAGCACATACAGAATTTATTTTCTGTTTGTTTACAGTACCACAGGCGGCCCCAGGGACAGGATTATTTTCTCAGTGCATGTACTTACCTGATAGCTGTAGTGATGAAGAAACAGTTTGGCCAAATATGATAAAAAGTGTTCTAAATTAAATCGTTGACAGCCACTTTAAGGAGCTACCATCAAAAGAGCAGGTTATGCATTATTTGTCATTAGAGTTATGATGGCCATGTGTACTATTCACATCCTCTAATAGTACTCATGGCCATTGTAACTCTAGTTAATGGTCACGCCCATATTTACATATGAAACAGATTGTTGGTTTCAGTATGCAACAGTATTGTTTATAAGGGTGGGGATACCTGCAGTCAGTTTAGACTGAAGTGGTCACTTAGATGAGTGATGAAACATATCTGTCAATAAACGTTGTATCCAGATGAACTGATTCACGTCTTTTTGATCTTTTTCTTCTCTTCTTTCGGCTGCTCCCGTTAGGGGTCAGCACAGCGGATCATCCGCTTCCATCTCAATTCAAGTACAAAAACACTGCAAGTTAAAAAACAGAAACAACCATCATTTTGGTGGTTTGTCAGCAGTAAGGCTCAAGCCTGTTAGAAATAATCAAGAATTCATTGGAGTCATTGCATCCTACACATCTCAACTACAGCCAGTATATTTTCTGCCAGCTGGCCATTGTAAATTCTGAATACTCCATGATGACCGTGTAACATGTATGTGTAATTAATTAAGGAAACCAGTTAGTATGTTAGCTGCACATGCCTTAGGTGACAGATCATTACGCTGCCTATATATACAGCCTAACTACCCTCCTTCCTTCATTTTTTTTTATAACTAGTTGCTTGAGTGGATACTGACAGGCTACGACCACCCCTCTAGATTGTGTGTTACAGGGATATACAGGCCTGCTAGAAGTTGGTGGAGAACCTCACACTAGGCCAGATGACATCACCCACCACAAACAACATCCTGATTTTGAAGGTTGCTACTTCAACTCTTTTGTCCTGAAAATAGCATATGCTGCCTCCCTCTAGCACTCATGGATGATTTTTACAACTGATACATCAAAGTGTATACTACACACTGCATCTATTGAGATGACTTCCGTTATCAGTCTTTCCTCTTCATTTTAGTGTTACCAGGGCCGTTGCGGCGGGGGGGGGGGGTGCAAGGCCCTGTGCAAACTTGACTGAGAAGCCCTGCTCGTTGACATGCATGTACATGAATCACGTTCACGTTCACATGCACATAGCTGTTCTAGTTCTACTGCACGTGTAATCTCGGTGCAATACATTTTTAACAAGAAGAATAATACAGCATCATCATACACGGTCTCAACTATGACTTTTTGCTATTATAGTCTTTCAAAGGAAAAAATTAACTGTAAAACTATTGGTTTTACATCATCAAGTCCACTCAGCTGTGACTTTATTTTGGCATGTTGAAGTATGACAGTATGTTATAATTCAATATTTCAGATCTATTAGCCTACATTTCATTCAGATTTTTAATCATTTTTCAGACTGGCCATTACATGTAGCCTACGGTCACAGTCACGTGCATATAGCTATTCAGCACATCTCTGGAAGTGCTGAAAAATGTATCCAGCGATCCTCACAGTGATTTATGAAATTCTTCCTTCTTTTTAACTTTATTCCTTTTCTCAGCCCCTGACTCATGGTTACGAAAATGGTCACGCTCTCGTGCAGCTTACATTGTTTCGCCTTCTCCTTCTTCCTCGCAGTGAGCAGCAAGATGGAGCACACACTACATAACGACACAATATCGAAAATGAAAAAAAAAACGGAATAAGTTGTTGGATTTTTTTCATGTGACCTTGACTATGCATAATGGAATTGACACACATAAATTTCATTTTAGAAGCATGTTGGGTCAAGAGCGATCATAAAAATTATATATATATACACACACGTATATATACGTTTGACAGTTGATGATTGCTTATGGCATGAAAAAGGCTTGTACTGCCTCATAAGGAATTTACTTGACTCACCAGATTATTTCGCTCCATATTTGTTGAGCATTTTCCCTACCATTGAATGTTTCTTTAAACAAAGTTTTATATATATATATATCTCAATTGATATTCTGCTCCTCATTAGTTGAGCACTCTTATCACCACCATTGACGGTTTCTGAAAAAGAAAAAACAAAGCGCATATATATATATATATATATATATATAAACTGCAGGATTGCAGGCCAGGTGCGATGCCCTAGAGACATGAGGCCCTGTGCGGTTGCACACCTCACACAGCCCGTGCTACGGTTCTGAGTGTTACCTTGTGGTAGAGAAGTCACCAAGTCTGCTAGTCAACTAAATTGTGCAAACCCCAACAGAGTTTTAACACACACGTTTCTTGTTGACCAGATGAGAATCTTCTGATTCTGTCTCCAAAACATACCAAACCAGGTTCCTTTTGCCACAATGTTGAGAACATTTACATGAAGGTTCCTAGCCAGATGATAAACCAGTTCAGGCCTTACTTCACCTCAATGATTTTCATTGTATGCCATAGTAGTGTCACTGGTCCAAAAAAAAAAAAAAGGATCAAGTCAACGATCTTCAACTTTCACCCCAATTTAAGTATAGAAAAGACGGAACTGAAGAGGTGGGTATATCCCTCACCTTTTCATAATAAGATCATAAGTCATAAAGCTGTAAAAATGTTAAAGATGACTTTGCAAGACTTTCTCTTAACCTTAAAATCATCCATCCATCCATTATCCAAGCCGCTTATTCCAATCGGGGTCGCGGAATGCTGGAGCCTATCCCAGCAGTCACTGGGCGGCAGGCGGGGAGACACCCTGGACAGGCTGCCAGTCCATCTCTCACACACTCTCTCTCTCACACACACACACACACACGCACACACACACACACACACACACACAGCCAAGTCACCTGACCTACATGTTTTTGGACTGTGGGAGGAAACCAGAGCACCCAGAGAAAACCCATGCAGACACAAGGAGAACATGCAAACTCCACACAGAGGATGACGTGGGATGACTACCAAGGTTGGACAACCCCGGGGTTCAAACCCAGGACCTTCTTGCTGTGAGGTGACTGTGCTAACCACTGTGCCACTGTGCCGCAACCTTAAAACCATTGCCCCAAAAAAAATCTTGTCCATCTTTTTCTAAAGAATGCCATTTTATACATATTGCTGCATTGTTGTTTTTTTTTCAAATTCTTTATTTGTGCTAAGTCTTTTACATATTTACTTTTAAATTGTGGATGTTGACATGGTATATGGCGAACGCAACTGATTACAATGCTGATGTTCAGTTTAAAACAGTTTACTGTCTGTCTGCCACAACATACACTGGTACCTAGCTAACCCTCAGACAGGCTGGCAAGTAAGAATGGTCATAGTATGATGCTCTGCAATGATACATAAAAAAAAAAGATTAAAATAACACACAGACAGGCAAGGAAACTGCCATGTATGAAGACATGGTTTCCATAGGACTGTCATTGCCCTGATTGGACAGTGTCAACAGAAAGTAGTATGAGAGCAAACATACCTTACACTGACTATTCAAATAATTAATCATCAGTCTGACTCTCATAGTTCTTAGGTTATGTCTTGGTCTAAAATTACAGAACATTATACTGAGCATTATATTATCATATAATAAGTTCTTTTAATGTCCTCATTTCCGTGCTACAGAACCTTATATTCAACAAGCCGGATTAAATTAATGGACCATTCACAGACTACAGTTGTTGCTGCCCTCCTCCCACCTTGTTGTTGATTGCCCAATTACAAGATGTCCCAGACTCATTTTGCTGGACTGTTGCCATGGAACCACAATGACCTCACAACTGCACAGAATGAGCAGGAAAGATAAATTGCTTATATAAAACAGAGAGAGAGAGAGAGACCCTCTTTATACATCACATTTCATTATGGGTTTCCAACATAAAGATCAAATATTATGACAAAACAAAGCCCTGCATTCACTCTTGAGACTAGAAATATCCATGAAAATGTCCTTTGTGTGTGACTGTAAATTATTAATCCACCGTGTATATCCACAATGTCTAATGCACGTCTTTTCCTTCACTTTCTCATTATTTTCCCCCAGAGAGTACTGGTAATCGTCTGACTACAGAATGATAATCGCAACGCAACTCTGAGCACCACTAAACCAGGCTTTGACAGATAGTAATGTGAGCTAAATACCATTTTGGTGCATTTACAAGCTGACATTTGTATCCATCTCAGTCTTGGAGCAACCACAGGGAAGACACATTTTTCCTGTGCAAGGGTCACAAGAAAAATGGGAGACGGTTTACAAAAATTACCTGCCATTGCAAAAGATATCCAAGACAACAAAATTTTTTTAGTTGATCTACTATGTCATTTATTCTGATATAAAAACCTCCTTCATTCTTTATCTCGATCTATTTATCGACATGTCAACCATTCCGTCTCAAATAAGCACAAATACTTTTCTTTTTTTTTTTTGGGACTGGCAGGTCCTGCTTCTGTATGTGGGGATTTATTTTTTCACCTGGCAATGATTTCTGGAAATACATAAGATGTGCCCCCCAGTTGTCTTTGCAAAGGAATCTCATTGTTTACAGATAGGGCCTCATTCATAGCACAATACGAATGAATGCACATCTCGGCAAGTGTGAGCATCTCACTGTGGACTGCATGACACTGTGTTCACAAAATTGTGCTGGGATGGTGAATGGACTGCATGCCTCAGTACAATTTCTACCGTCGGGAATTGCATATTACTTGAACAAATTCTTTGTCAGCAGTCCCGTCAAGGTAGCCTACGATGCTGTTCTCAAATGTAATACACTGCCTCCCCTACAATGCTATACTCTAACGTAATACATACACACTGTCCACGTTATCACACAACCACTTTGCACTCACTTTGGTCCAGCTGTAACTAGGCAACGCCTGGTCTTGTTTTACCAATAGACCTTTTTCATGGCCGCCATTTTGACATGAAATAGTAGGGTAAACACATGTGTTACCAGTGATACTAATTAAGGCTCCCTTCCATTCAGGTCAAACAGAGTCAGGCTGCTGCTTTTGTGCATGTTGGCTCACAGAAAAGGCTCTTCAACACTTACTGGAATGGAACCTTAATTAATTTCATTAATTAAACCTGTGTTTGCCTGCTAGTTCACGTCAATATGGCTGTAGTGAAAAAGGTCTACATTTAATCTTTTGTATTATTATTAAATTCGGCATTTCCAATTTGGTTTTTACATCTTTAAAAAAATCACAGTAAAGGAAATTAATCCACTGAACCTGGAAGAAAGATGGAGACTGACTGTGTGGCGGAGAGAGTGGAAGAGAGACAGACATTACGCAGATAGACAGAAACCAGAGAAACAGACAAAGACAGACAGACAGCTAACTAGATAGACAGAATGAATACAGAGAGAAAGAGACAGAGGAACAGACAGATAGATAGATAGATAGATAGATAGATAGATAGATAGATAGATAGATAGATAGATAGATAGATAGATAGATAGAATGAAACCGGAGAGAGAGAGAGAGAGAGAGAGAGAGAGAGAGAGAGAGAGAGACAAACAGTGATAGAGGAAAAGGAAAAGGTTCCTATTCTGTTGTTTTTCTTCTTCCTGCCAAATGAACTCGTAAATAGAATTCAAATTTACAAAAATCAACTTTATGGTTTAAAAAAAAAAGACTAAGATGATTTCACATTTAAGTTAATTATGAGCTTTTAAAACAGAATCTGGTTAAAAGGGAAGGGGCAGTGGAATTTGAGAGATTAAGGATGTGTCTTCCATACTGAGTAAATAAAAAGTTCTGTGAAAGGCTACAAAGATGTAAATACTATTTACCTACATAATTGAAAGTCATTAAAATGCTTAAACAGTTAGATAAAGTAAAGGGCATGCATTATCCTCCAGAAAATATACCACCTTTTATGGACTACTTGAGTCTGATGTGCTGCTTCAGATCTGACTATGTGGGCTTTGTTTAGACCACCGAGTAACAAGTGGCCCAATTTCAAATTTTTTTGCTGACATGTGACACAGATCAGATGTGTATTATGATTGTGTAACCAGGAAAAAAGCAAATGTGTTTTAAGATCTGATTTTGACCACGTTCATATGGAAAATTAACCTGACCAGGATTCTGATATCTGCCAATGTAGCCCCATATATCAGGTTTTCGGGTCATTGCGAATCGCATGTCATTCAAAATGTGACACTCTCACACTCTCGTTACATTTCAAATGACGGTGTATACGTCCATATACAGTTCTTTACTTCCTCACTGGTGACCAAACTCTCAAGTAGGTTATTTCAAGTAGGTTGTCTCATGCAGATTGTTTCAAGTGCAACCTAAAGAGTTATTGTGCAAAAACAGGAATCAGATACGGATCTGAGTCATTTTTAAAAGTAAATGTAAACAGGCAATCAAAAAAAAAATCAGATGTATGGAAAAAATCTAAACTGGGCATCAAGGCCTGTGGTGTAAACATTGCCAGAGTGAGCTGTCACCATTTTCTCTCTTACTCTCCATAAAAATGTCTGTCAGCTGCACCAGATCTGAAGCTGGAGCTGTATTCCTGCGAAGTGTCCCAAAAGTCAAGAAAACGTGTTGGCCTATTTTCTTGCACACCTGTATGTGATCTCAGATTAGATTCCATTTACATTTATATTACAGTCATTTAGCTGACACTTTTAATCCAAAGCGACTTACAATAAGTGCATTTAACGTAGGAAATCAGGAGAACTACTAGTCATCAGAGATCATAAGTGCATCTTCTCTAAACAAGCATCTAAGAGCAAAACCAGTGCTCAAGTAAAAGCGCAAGAAAGAGATTTTTTTCTAAATGAGTGAATACAATAAGTGCTAAAACCAAGTATCAGAATAGTAGTTCTTGAAGAGGTGAGTTTTCAACCTGCGCCGAAAGATGGGCAGCGACTCCACTGTCCTGACATCAGTGGGGCATTTATTCCACTACTGTGGGGCCAGGACAGAAAAGACCCGCGACCGGGTCGATCGGCAGCAGGGGCCTCTGAGCGACGGGACAACCAGGCTTCCCGAGGCAGCAGAGCGAAGTGGTCTGGTGGGGGTGTAGGGCTTGACCATGGCCTGGAGATAGAAAGGAGCTGTTCCTTTAATTGCCCTGTAGGTTAGCGCCAGAGTCTTAAACTGGATGCAAGCGGCTACTTGGAGCCAGTGTAGGGACATGAGAAGGGGAGTTGTGTGGGAGAACTTAGGGCGGTTGAACACTAGATGAGCTACAGCTTTCTGAACAAGCTCCAGAGGTCTGATGGCTGACGCCGGGGCGCCAGCAAGGAGGAAGTTGCCGTAGTCTAGCTGGGAGATGACCAGAGCCTGGATGAGGACCTGTGCCAACTTGTCGGTGAGGAATGGGCGAATCCTCCTGATGTCATAGAGGAGAAATCTGCAGGAGCGAGCAACCGATGCAACGTTTGCAGCAAACGACAGTTGGTCATCCAGGATCACACCCAGATCCCTCGCAGTCCGAGTTAGAGTCACCACGGTGTTGTCAATGGTGATGGCCAGTCTTGGTGCGGGATACCTTTCCCCGGGAGGAGCATCAGCTCTGTCTTGTCCAGATTGAGCTTCAGGTGGTATGTGGCCATCCACTCCGAGATGCCAGTCAAGCACAAAGCAATGCGTGTCTGTACTTGTGTGTCAGAGGGAGGGAAGGACAAGATCAGCTGGGTGTCATCAGCATAACAATGGTAAGAGAAGTCATGTGAGCGAATAACAGAACCCAGGGATGTTGTGTACAAGGAGAAAAGGACAGGACCCAGAACCGAACCTTGTGGAATGCCTGTAGTCAGTCTGTGAGGCTCCGACACAGATCCCTGTCCATGTCACCTGGTAGGAGCTACCTGTCAGGTAGGATGCAAACATTGAGAGTGCAGAGCCTGTGACACCCAGCCCCTCGAGGGTAGAGAGGAGGATCCGGTGGTTCACTGCGTTGAATGCAGCTGACAGGTCCAGGAGTATCAGGACAGAGGAGAGATAGTTTGCTCTCGCAGAGTGCAGCAATTTTGTCATTGCAAGGAGGGCTGTCTCTGTTGAGTGACCCACCCTGAACCCAGCCTGGTTAGGGTCCAGGAGGTTGTTCTGGTGGAGGTACAAAGAAAGTTGGTTAAAGACAGCACGTTCTAGAGTTTTGAATAGAAAGGGTAGAAGGGAAACCGGTCTGTAGTTTTTGACATCAGAGGGGTTAGGTGATGGTTTCTTGAGAAGAGGGGGGGACTCTAGCAGTCTTGAAGGCAGATGGAAAGCATCCTGCCTAGAGGGAGGTGTTGATGAAGTGGATTAGAAAGGGAAAGAGTTCAGGTGCTATAGACTGAAGAAGAGGGGAGGGGACTGGGTCAAGGGAGCATGTGGTGGGGTGACTTGATGTGATGAGGTTGAGGACCTCATCAGGGGAGACGGGAGTGAGGTGGGATAGGGTGGGATGTGGAGAGGTGAGTGAGGTTGCAGAGGGTGGGCTAGTGCAAGGAGTTCTAACCGGGTGGTGAGAAAAGGAGGATCTGATGTTGTTTACCTTCTTGTCAAAGAAGTTAGTGAAGTCATCAGGGAGAAGGGAGGAAGTAGGAGGAGGAGGTTGAAGAAGTGTAGAGAAGGTTTCAAAGAGTTTTTTTTTTAGACTTAGAGGCAGAACATAGGATTTTAGAGCGATCGGAGGCAGCTTTAGCAGCAGAAAGGGAGGAGGAGAAAGTGGAAAGAAGAGATTGGAAGTTGAGAAGGTCCTCTGGGAGTTTGCCTTTTCTCCATTTGCACTCTGCCACTCTTAGGCTCCGTCTGTCAGTACGTACTGAGTCGGACAGCCAAGGGGCAGGTGGAGTTGGGTGTGCAGGCCTGGAGGTGAGGGGACAGAGATTGTCCAGAGAAGAGGAGCAGGTAGGGAGAAGATCAGTAGCAGTGTCAGGGGGGAGGAGAGAGAAAGACTCAGGTGTAGGGAGGATAGAGGTAACAGAGGAAGAAAGATCAGCGGTGGAGAGAGAGCGGAGGTGTCTATGGGTGGAAACCAAGTGGGTAGGGGGAGGGGCTGAGGGGAGAGAAGAGAGCGAGAGAGGGTAGGACATGAAATAGTGGTCAGAGTGCCGGAGGGGAGTAACAGAGAGATTGGAAATCGGACAGTGTCTAGTAAAGATAAGGTCCAGCTGGTTGCCGGCCTTGTGGGTAGGAGGAGAGGGTGAGAGGTGAAGGTCAAAAGAGGAGAGGAAAGAGAGAAGAGGATCTAGCTTGTCAGTTAGTCCATGGGCCAGACGATATTTCGGTACACTCAAGGTGGCAAAGCTTACTTATAATTTTTGAAAGGATCCATGTCTGTAGATGATATTTTGGTATGATAACCATTCCTGAGTGGCAGCTGTATCACAGTTATCAGCTCATGAAGTTAACCACCCGCTAAACTAAATTGCGTTTTAGACGCTGGTGCATATCCTGGTTTAGCCTCATGGTCAGGACATTTTTCAATGTTCTATAATATTGTCTTTGGTATCATTTTAAAGGGGACCTTCTTAGCTTTCATTCAAGCCCTGTTGTGGATATTTCTCACAAATATAGAGGTCACTTGAGCTCTTCAACCCGTCAATAACACACATCTTTCTGCAATGTTCGCCTAAACTATATACTTTCTTTTAGCCCTGTGGCATCTAGGAATATCAGGGACACAAAACACAAAAACTGGAATACTCACAGGACTGTAAAGATTCAGAAAATGTATAATATACCCATACTATTTCATTGTGTGAGGTGATTGTGAGCCTTAAATGAGAACTAGACCAAAGCCAGTTAGGTCACAAACTGGTCTCTATACATTTGTTTAAATACACAATCAAAATACATGATAAAAAGGAATACCATAGTGAGGTAATGAACTATTTTAATATTTTAAACAACATTGACATTTACATATATACTTAGTCAATGATACATGTAATCCCATATCATTAGTGGGTATATGTAATGGTAATGGGTATATGTGAATATGGTTACATTATTGTTATCAAGCTCTGGGTAACCAAGTCCAGAATCAACATCCTGTGCATCAATAGACTACTACCACAGTAATACCATCAGAATCATCACACTGTCATTCATCAAACTGCTCGTTTCTCTCATCATCTTACTCCCCAAAAGTTCAAAGTCCAGTTCTGGACCATCCTGCTGTTTTTGGTTACTGCAGGTCTGTAACCTGCACATGTCTGTGCATGGAAGTCCATTTGACAGGCACATGCAGCTTGGCATTTTGCATGAATGCACACACTTGCATGTTAGCATTTCCAAGACCACATCTGGTGCAGGTGGGGAGCGCATCCAGTAAATGGCCAGCTTGCCTTCATCGTCTGTCCATCCATACTCAGTAGGGCTTGGCACCACAGGGTTAGCCTGCAGACAGCACTTCCATATTGCTGCCTGATAGTTGGCTCGTTGAACATGCATAAAGAGACAGTCTCTACATGGTGGCAGCTGGCTGGACTCAACCTCTCCCCTTTTGGTGCAGAAGAGCTGGTAACGCAGTTTGTTCACCTCAGCAGTGCTGCTATTAGCAACATACATCCGACAGGTGAACTGCTCAATTTTCTGGAACAGCTCATCACTCACATTCCATGTCTGTCCCAGTTGACTAAAAGTCTCTTGGCAGGAAGTGTGCTTTCTCTCTATCTTCAGGGCATTCAGCTTCCCTCGACCAGCGAATGCACTGACAGTGTTGCAGCCTGTGAAGGCATGTAAGCCAATTAGGCTGTCACAGATGCTGTCTCCAAGTGAACTTGCCAGTTTGGTGATGTCGACAAACCGTGTGCGGTTCTGAGTCCCACACTTCTGGTAGATGGGACAGGTGATGTCCTTCTGGAAGCCAAGACAAAGCACCATGACATCAGTGTCCTCAGCTGTGATGATAACTGACTTTGAGCCCGCATTTGCTGCATGCAATGCATGCAGGAGCAGACGGGTGTCAGCTTCTTCATGTGTGGAGTGCAGTTCTGCTGCTTCCTCACACCCATCTTCTGTCAACTTGTAGCAGGTTTCCTCACAGGTCATGTACAACACCTTGCCATGCAGCATAGCTCTGTATCGTGGGAGTTTCCACTCTTCCACCAGAAACTTGATGAGACTGGTCTTGTTGGAGGAACTGCACAGAAATTTTCTCCACTGCTGGACGTGGTGTCCCCCTGCAAGATTCTTGTACTGGAGAGTGATGTCTCCACCCCGGTTCAGTCGTTCAGCATCTTTGATGGAAGTCTGGTGATAGACATCAAAAACAACATCAATCCTCCCACTCTGTGCTCCCTCATGGAGGACCTGGGTCAAGGCTGACTCTGCCACCTGTGCAAAGGTTTTGTTGTTGCCATTCATTTTTTGGACCAGGCTCATCCCATCAATGATGGAAGTAGATGGGATTGGGATGTTTTCTGCAGGAGATACATTCTTTTCAAGCTCTCTGGCAAGTGCAGCCTTGTTTGTTTTTCGTAAGGACCCATCAGCATTTGCCAGTGCCCATGGTAGTGGGCCCAATGGGTAGGCAAGGACAACCTTCAGATTCACCTTCCTGCTTTCAGCCACCAGGATCATGTGACTGAAAAGGTTTCTATCTGCCTTCAGAACCACATCCTGTGCTTTCTTTCCATGAGCTTGTTTTGTGCTGACATTGGAGAATGTTTTCAGACTTTGCTTGGTCATCTTGTCGTGGAATTTCACAGGTGGTGGGTCTGCATCTAACCTTGTTTGCTGGAATGCTTGGTAGGCCTCTTCTCCTTTCTCAAGAGCTCTCAAGAGATCTATGGTCACATCAGGTGGAGCCATGTTGCCAGTGGAGAGGCTAACCAAATCAATGTCATCAGGGGACATAGGATTGAGCCAGTTATTCTCCGTAAGGTCCATGAGAGACTGGACATCTGCTTCATCTCTCTTGATCCTTGGACTCTGTAGATCTGGATGAGACCATTTGCACCTGCCTTGACCTGTCAGGTCTCTCAGCTGTCTGAGGTACATGCTTCTATACTCAGCTGTGAGATAATATTTGGTCACAGCTCCTGGCTTCAAGCTGAATCCCTTTGTCCCTCCAGCTGTTTGGGTGTCTTTGTTCACCGTTTCTTCTATAGCTTGGTCAACAGGGATTCGGCCAAAGGGATTGGTGGAGCCCAGTTGGACTGAGAAGCCTCCTTCCATGAATTCTGTGTACACATCTGGGTGTGTGATGGGCAGCTCAGACATCTGGGCGTAGTAGTAGGGGAGGTAGCGTGCATAATTCATCCTGTCATAAGCAAAGCACCATGGGATCATTGCTCGAATGCTAGCCAAGTGTAGCATCCAGTCTCCCTCTCTGGATGCTCGGATGAGCCCCAACAAGATTTCAACCATGTCCAAATAGGACATCCAGAAGTTCGAGAGGCTGCCGTTTCTACCTCTAAGGAACTCACGGTAGACTTCAAATAGATCCATGATGCGTGTACAAGAGCTGTTCTCGAGGACCTCCTTCAAAGCATGTTGTGAGACTTCTTTCCCAAGGCTGTCAATGGTCTTCAGTGTCTCATTCAGGTGAACCATGTCATTCCTGTGAGTTTCTTCCAACCAGGACAGGAAACCATTCAAGGTCAGTCGCATGAGAGCCTCATACAGGAGCTTGTGTAGTCGCACTGCCCTGTTGTACTTGCGGCCATCCATAACACCAGCAATTGAGCCTTCTGCAATCATGCCAGACTCAATGCAGAGGTCTTTGAGTCCAGCATCTTGGAAACGCTTTCCTATTATTGCCAGCAGTGTGCAGATGGTGTGGAATACCCCAAGCCTAACGATGATATCATGGAACTTGTCATGGTGTTTCCATGTGATCTCGACAGCCTTCGCATACAGGGCTTGGTCAAAGACACAGACAATCTTCCTCAGGCCTAAGCACTGCATGATGCTCAGTGACTGGTTAAGCACCTCGTTGACAGTAGACATTTGTGTCGCTGGAGCATTGATGGTAGGCAGATAGCCTATATTGTCGGGGATGACCGTCATCTCTCCTCGAGTCAGGATGTTGAAGCCTGTCCAGCTGCTGACTGACTGTTCTTCTTGTTGTGACATGCGTGCTAGGACCCAAAGGTTTTTCTCTCTGGCAAGCTTAGTATTGGCTGCAGTATCGGCATCTGACTTTTTGCTTTGTGGTGGCCCTACCCGTTGTCCAGCATTGTAAGTTGGTAACATTGGTGGGGGTCCATCAATGCTTCTCTTCTTTGTTTTGGGAACAGTGGGCATGGGTTGGACAGGAAGTGGGTTGACTGGCTTTGCTTGCACAGCAATCCCATTGACTCTGTGAGATGTTCCCTCACCACTGACAAGTTTCTTCAAGACGGTCGATATTGTCCCAGGCTAAAGTTGTGAATATGCCAGGATGGATGTTAGCTGGAAGGGCAATGCCACTCCCTGATGATGAGAGTTTCTGGAGACACAGGGCAGTGTTGATCTCTTCCATCTGTGAATAGGACACACTGTGACCAAGTCGGTTGAGGATGTTTATCAACTCTACATTTCCTGTCAACGATTTGACACTGAATGGCAGAACAATGTGCTTGGAAGGCTTGGTATTTCCACATGTCACTGCATATACTATGTCATGGCCAAATGACTGCAGAAGGCACTGCACTCTCTGGGATGCATGATCAGGATCATTTGAGCCTGTGAGTAGAGAGTACAGGAAGATAATGAGCGACTCTGGAATGGTAGGACATTCTGCTTCTGGTTTGACTTCAGGCGGCCAGGTTTGAGGAACATCTTGACTTTTAATGTCTGCTCTCAATTTGATGGCTGCTTTGGCTATAACATCTTGTGCACTGACACTTTTCAGGGTCTGCAGCTCCCTTTTGAGAGACTGATTTTCTTTGGCAAGTTCCCTCATGGACAAGTTATCGGGATAGAGGAGGAATTTTCCTTTCTCATCAGGGAATATCTGCAAGGCTCCAGCAAACTCACTCTCCAGGTTTCGCCTTATGTGCTTCTTGGTTGATTCCTTGACTTGGGCAATGCCTTGGGAGTTCATTGAAGCTACCAGTCTAGAAGAGAGATCAGTCATTGTCATCACTTGAGGATTGCCAAAAAGCTCCATCCTGATGAAGAGGAACAGCTCATTGTATGCCTTATTCACAGCAGCTTCATACTGGGCTACAGCATCATCATCTTCATTGCTGGCAACCTCTCCTTTGGAAACCTCTTCTTTGGTGTAAAGTCTATAGCATGACCTGTGGTAGTGCCCTTCAGCTGCTACAAGGTCTCTACTCACAATGGCAAGGATTCTGCTGTCCCTTTTCTTTGTGGCTGCACTCCTGATCTTTGCATCAGCTCGCAGTTCTCGACAATGCACCAGTACTTCTCTCGTATTCTGTCTCTTGGAATATTTGCTGTTTTTCTGACAAAATATGCACTCTGCATCATAAGTCCTAGATGTACTTGGAGCATGTCGAGTTACTCTCTTAGATTGTTTCTCTTCAGCAGAGATACAACTTTTCTTTTCTTTTGCAAGGAGGCCATCAAGAATTTGCTTCATAGTGAAGATACTGCGACACTTTCTGTGGTAGTAGATTGCTGGAATCTGTCCCTCAGGAATGTCTTTTGCCAGTTTCAAAACTGGTGCATGATTTCGTATCTGAGCTGCCCTGAGCAGAGTTCTCCATGAGTCGACACTTTGTAGTGAAACCAGCTTATCTGTATCATCAGAACAGTGGATAATGCACTCCACCCGTGGGCGCTTTGGTATTGGGTAAAAACTTGCTTGTTCACCAGTGGCCATATTCAGTCAGTTTTCACCTGCCACATACAAACAAATACATGTAACTTAGGTGTATGAACACTACTAAAACAAAGTTTACTTTGCTTCACCAGCGTCATATTACCATTATTTATCTTACATAGCCACAAATAGATACATTACCTAGTTGCTATGCAACAGCTGTATTTTGTCCACATGAGGCCGCTAAAATCAACACAAGATGAAAGTTCCTCGTAGCCACTTTAACTAATCATATTAACATATACATTAAAAGAACATGCTAACATTATGGGAAATTAGCTTACAATCTTCTCCAGAGTGAGACAAGAAGATAGATACCAGTTTCCTCTATATGTGTTTAGTAGAAAGCTATCTGGCTGCACGTTAGCCTAGCTTAGCACAATGAATGGAAGTACACAGTACTGGTTATCCTTGGTTGTTGGCCAACTAAGAACTGTCCCAGAGTTTAAGCTAGGCTAATCAGTACCAGGGGTGTTGAAATGCTATATTTGTAAAAATCTGGGCAAATACACAATCGTGAGAGGCACAGAAACAGGTTTCCTGAAAGAAAAATGAAATAGCTGCTCATTTGGAAAGGTTATCATGTATTATTTTACTTCTGTTAGTGTACCAAATAAAATGGCACCAGTGAAGTTGTGTCACCTTGGGTGATATCGATATCTGGTCTGACCCATGGACTAACTGGCTTTGGTCTAGTTAGTTTCTTAGTAATAATGCCCTTCTAATTTAAGGTTCACAATCACCTCACACAATGAAATAGTATGGGTATATTATACATTTCCTGAATCTTTACAGTCCTGTGAGTATTCCAGTTTTTGTGTTTTGTGTCCCTGATATTCCTAGATGCCACAGGGCTAAAAGAAAGTATATAGTTTAGGCGAACATTGCAGAAAGATGTGTGTTATTGACGGGTTGAAGAGCTCAAGTGACCTCTATATTTGTGAGAAATATCCACAACAGGGCTTGAATGAAAGCTAAGAAGGTCCCCTTTAAAATGATACCAAAGACAATATTATAGAACATTGAAAAATGTCCTGACCATGAGGCTAAACCAGGATATGCACCAGCGTCTAAAATGCAATTTACTTTAGGGGGTGGTTAACTTCATGAGCTGATAACTGTGATACAGCTGCCACTCAGGAATGGTTATCATACCAAAATATCATCTACAGACATGGATCCTTTCAAAAATTATAAGTAAGTTTTGCCACCTTGAGTGTACGGAAATAGGAAATTTTGGGCTCGGGCCCATGGACTAAGTGTGGATGTTGAAGTCACATAGAAGGATAAGTGCAGAGTAGTCAACAGGGAAGTGCGAGACAAGTCTGTGAAGCTCCTCCAGAAACTCACCAAGGGGGCCTGGTGGGCAGTACACAACTACAATGGAGAGTTTGACTGGATAAGAGACAGTAACAGCATGAAGTTCAAAAGAGGGCAGAGAAAATTGTGGAATGGAAACAAGAGAGTATTTCCATTTCGGCGAGATTAGCAGGCCAGTACCACCACCTCACCTCCCAGCTCTGAGAGTGTGAGAGACAGAGTACACAACTGACAGAGCTGAGAGTGTGGTAGGGTTTTCTGGCGTGATCCAGGTCTCAGTTAGAGCAAGAAAGTTGAGGGAGAGCAAGGATGCATAACCTGAAATAAACTCAGCTTTTGGCACCACAGACTGGCAATTCCAGAGCCCTCCCATCACCACTTGCTCAACATGAGTAGAGAGAGTGGGATAGATGAGATTGGTAGGGTCACAGCATCTAGGAGTGACCCAACATCTATGCCAGCCTCGGGAAGCGGAAAGGACAGGAATGCGAAGGAAACACATAGTCCATACTAGGTACACAAAATACCAATGAGTGACTGGATCTAAAAAGAGCAGTCCTTGCTTGACAAAGCCTTGGCTTGAAAAAGTTGTGCTTGTCTTTGTTCACTGTAGCCTTCGTTAAGCCTAGACCTGTTTGCCCTCGGCTTGTTTGCCGTAGCAGCAGTGATTTAAAGAACACTGATTGCTAACTGTCTGTCAGGAGTGCAGGTCACACCCTGGCCACTTAACACCTAATTGGCCAAAGAGCTAAAATGAAAGTAGGCCTATTGCCCAGAAACCGGTCACATATGTAAAACTCTATCAAACCTCACACAAAACTATCAAAACTGCAAACAGCAAGTTACCAAGGAATATATTTGTAAGCTAAAAGGATAACTAAGTCAAAACAGCTAGGCAACGAGAAATATTTAAGGACACACTAGGTGAAAAACAGCTACAGCTAAAATAAGATCCCACTAGTTCCCACTAGCAACCAGCAGCAGATCTATAGAGAAAAGGACTAATACTCATGGAGCTGGATTAAGATTAATAGCAACTTGTTAAGCAAGAAAGATGATACTTACTCTGTTCTAGATGAACCAGCAATTCAGAATCACTCCAGAAGTTAAAATGCACACTCCCATAAGAAAGCAGTCAAAACACATTATAGCAAGTCATATTGGCATTATATGATGTCAAAATAAATATGATCATATTCAAGCTATATACTGTTTTTTTTTTAAATTATTATTATTATATCATCCTTTTTTGTGGGTTGGCTAAATGTGACTACTATTAGTTGTTCTCTTTGCCTCTTGGCAGGGCAATGATATGTTAATGATAATGTGCCAAAATAAAATTGCATAGATGTTTTGAAGATCAATTAGAGGATTAAACCTTTACAATTAAAACATGTAAGTGCAGATAGCTGAGTGAAACCAGGCTAATCATTTCCGTAGTGGGCACATCGTGCGACTAGTCTGCAGAGCAAATTTGCAGCTCACAGGGCTCTACAGTGCAAGTATTTTACTCGCATTTGTTCCCTAAAAATAGATATGTGTGAATGGGGAAAAAGGATTTACGAGCACATTGTGTTAGTAAAGATTACAACCACCAATGGTGTAACTTCATCACTCTGTCAATCATCAGTCAGTCAGCGACAGACCTGTTTAAAAAGTATCGCAAAGACATCGCTAAAAATGCAGCCTATTTTTTCATTTTGAGCGAAAAAGAGACAAGGAGAAAGAGGAATCCGGCAAGGGGGCTTCTCGAGGTTTAACTAAAACCTCTTCCTACCATACAGTGAGCGAGCAAACCCTAGCAGAGTGCGAAAAATTGTCCAGATATACCGCGGGCAATGTAATAGCGCGAGGAGGAGATGAGATTTTTTTTTCCCGCTTGTGATTTCTCCCTCTGCAAAGAAGTAAATCTCCAAGTTACTTATTCATCGTCTTCTTTTTTCAGCTTGTTCCCTGTTTTTCAGGGGTCGCCACAGCGGATTGTAGTTTTCATTGGTACCCTGTGAGGGCACAGCACCAATGGCAACCGTTGTTAACCTGGGCCTCAGCCAATCCCGTATGGAGCCTTAACCGATCCGGTATGGTCTTGTCAATCCGCGTAATGATTTGGCAAAATGTTACATCGATTGCCCTTCCTAACACAACCACGAACCCTATGGATGGGGGCAAAGGTAAAGCGCTGTTTGCCATCCCAGTATTCATGAACTTTCGACCATGCCTGTTGCTATTCATAACTAACACAATTTCCTCACATTTTAATCATTTCCTGAGTCATTTAATTCTCTCTAATTAATTAATGGCTGTTGTTACTGTATGTTAGTGCGTGTGAATGGGTGAATGTGAGGTATATACTGTAAAGCGCTTTGAGTGGTTGGTAGACTAGAAAAGCACTATATAAAATGCAGTCCATTTACCATTTACTGCTGACTGGAGGGGAAACGGAAATGTGAAGGACATCAGCGTTGATTTTGACCAATGAAAATAGTAGCTTCAGGCACGGTGGCGCAGTGGTTAGCGCGGTTGCCTCACAGCAAAAAGGTCTTGGGTTCAAGCCCCGGGTTAGTCCCGGGTCGTTCATTGTGTGGAGTTTGCATGTTCTCTTTGTGTCTGCATGGGTTTCCTTCGGGTGCTGCAGTTTCCTCCGCCAGTCTTAAAGGACATGTACGTCAGGTGAATCGGCCATACTAACTTGTCATTAGGGGTGTGTGTGTGTGTGTGTGTGTTGGCCCTGTGATGGACTGGTGGCCTATCCAGGGTGACTCCCCACCTGCTGCCCAATGACTGCTGGGATAGGCTCCGGCATCCCCGCGACCCTGAGCAGGATAAGCGGTTTGGATAATGGATGGAAAATAGGTTGAAGGTGGAGCAAGTGAGTGAAACTTGAGTGACATGTCGCTTGCCTGTTCACTGACACGGAGCAGGTTAGGACATCTTCATTGGGAAAAACTGAAGGCAGCTAACAGCTAATGGCAGCCAGCACCAACGGGGAAATTGAGCGTTATGGAACGTATTGTAGTGAAGTTAGGGGGCAGCCGGGAACCGCCGCAGCTTGGGACACGAACCCGGATCTCCTGCACCATGGGTGACTATGTTAACCAGTCGACTAAAGGGTCCGGCCCGTTAGCCAAGGGCCAGCAAGTCTAGTCATTCGTGGTCGTTACACCAACCCCCTCCTTAGGGAAGTGCGTCCTCGCACTTTAGCATACATGCTCCCTCATGCCTCTGGGCGCACACTTTTCCAATGGCCTCACCATTGTCATATTTTCTATAAAATATATGCACGTCAGACAACTGTTAACTAAATATCAACATGTGGCGGACACTAGGGGCTATGCTTCTCACCCAGCAGGACTGTGAGCTGGGGGCGTGGTTTACGTTCCCGGGCTCGCTGGTGCAGGGTTGTTCCTGCTGCAGTTTGGTTTCTGGAGTTGAGGAATAAACATCAAACTCGCCTTCGTCTCCTGTATTTTTCCTCATCCTGCCACATTGGTGACCCCGAATTGAACATGTTTGGAGCAGAAGAGGAGTGTGAATCCACTTCGGCCACGCCGCCCCAACTCTCACAGCCGGCCGTTCTCGCCGCGGCTGTGAAGCTCCCAGAGTTCTGGCAGAGCGACCCGGTTTCATAGTTCCAGCATGTCAAGGTGCTGTTCCACCTGCGTAGAATCTCCGCAGACGACTCCAGATACTATTTGGTCGTCACTGCGCTTGACCAGCAATCCACATGACGTGCCATGCAGCTGTTGCGCGCCCCTCCGCAACACGGTAAATACGTCGCCCTCAAACATCTTCTGCTCCGGAGGTACAGCCTATCTGCCCAGAGAGGGCAGACAGAATACTTTCCCTATCCGGTTTGGGCGACGGGACGGCTGTGGATCTCATGGACAATATGCTGTCGCTGCTAGGCTCAGACGAAGGTGGATTCCTTTTGCCACACGTTTTCCTGCGCCAGCTTCCGTCTCCTGTGTGCGCGGCTTTGGCTAACTCCCCGTGTCTGGCCGCTGCTAACTGCCAAGATTTGGCTGAGGAGGCCGATCGGGTCCTGCTGGCTACCAGACGGTTCTCTGTGCAGAGTGTGGCATCGGAGCCTCTGCAGCCGGCGTCGGAGGGCGCGAACCCGGCAGTGGTGGCTGGAGTGACTGCCCGGAGATGGCGCGGGAGAGGCCTCTGTTTCTTCCACCAGCGGTTCGACACCAAGGCAAGGCGCTGCGTCCCTCCATGCACGTTTGAGGCGCCGGGAAACTCCAGGGCCAGCACTCAGTAGCAGCTGTGGGCGCTGGCAGACGTAGTGGGCTGCCCTTCATTACGGACTCGATGTCAGGAAGACGATTTCTGGTGGACTCAGGCTCGCAAAAGAGCCTACTCCCTCCTGCTAAGACAGACAGGTCGGCTGAAGGCGGCGGCCCACAGTTGAGTGCAGCTAACGGTTCGTCCATTGCGATGTTTGGCACAAGGTTGGTGACTGTTTGCTTCCACCGGCGGCATTTTGAGTGGAACTTTGTAGTCGCCGCCATCACTGTTCCTATTATCGGCGCGGATTTTCTGTGTGCTAATGAACTGCTTGTTGATGTTGCAAACCGCCGTTTAATTAATGCTGTGTCTTTCGCCACTTTTCCGTGCGAGACAGGGGGAGTCGGGCCGTTAACACACGCTAACTTTTTAGCATTAGGTGACGTTTTCAGCGTTTGCTGGCAGATTTTCCATCGGTGACTACGCCTGCCTTTTCCACCGCGGTTACTAAACATGGGGTAGAACATTTCATTCCCACTGTGGGACCGCCAGTTATTGCGCGCGCGCGGTGCCTTGATGCAGTAAAATTGGCTACAGCTAAGGAGGAGTTCGCCATCATGGAGCGTCTGGGTATAGTGAGGCGTTCCAACAGCCCGTGGGCCTCGCCGCTTCGCATGGTGCCCAAGGCGGATGGGTCGTGGTGGCCTTGCGGCGACTTTCGCCGCCTGAACAACGTCACCGCCAATGACCGCTATCTCATCCCACACATCCAGGACTTTTCCATACGCCTGGCAGGTACCACCATTTTCTCTAAGGTGGACCTGGTGCGCGGCTATCATCAAGTTCCCTTGCGCCCAGAGGACGTGCCCAAGACCGCGGTGATCACCCCATTTGGGCTTTTTGAGTTCATGCGCATGCCTTTTGGCTTGAAGGGGGCAGCACAAACCTTTCAGAGGCTGATGGACTCAGTATTGCGTGACCTTGCTTTCGTGTTCTTTTATCTCGACGACATGTTAGTGGCCAGTCCGTCAGCTGAAGAGCACCTGGCGCACCTGAAACAGATTTTCCGTCATCTGGACGAACACGGCCTTATAGTCAACCCGGCCAAGTGTCAGTTTGGACTGCCGGTGATTGACTTCTTGGGTCATCGCATTTTGCCACAAGGCGCGGTCCCGTTGCCTTCTAAGGTGCAAGCGGTTGCGGAATTTCCCCGCCCAGTCTCTGTTAAGGCATTGCAGGAATTCTTAGGCATGGTGAATTTCTATAACCGTTTCCTCCCTCGCGCTGCCCACCTCCTTCAGCCACTTTATGAAGCCCTGCGGCTTAAGAAGGCAAACGACCCTGTCGACTGGACTCCCGAACGGGTCCAGGCCTTTGACAGAGCTAAGTGCGCCCTGGCTAACGCTGCCCTCCTCGCCCATCCCACACCCACGGCGTCCATAGCTTTAACAACCGACGCGTCTGACATAGCCGTGGGGGCTGTGGTTGATCAGCGTGTGGCGAATGCGTGGTAGCCACTCGCATTTTTTAGCCGCAAACTGCGAGATAGCGAGCGCAAGTACAGCGTTTTTCACCGTGAGTGGCTGGCACTGCACCTTGCAACCCGTCATTTCCGCTTCTTGCTGGAGGGTCGCCCATTCACGGCTTATGTGGATCATAAACCACTCACTTTCGCCATGTCCAAGTTGACTGAGCCGTGGTCTGCTCGTCAGCAGCGCCACCTAGCGGCAATCTCCGAGTTCACAAAGGACATTCAGCATGTGGCCAGGAAGTCCAACCCTGTTGCTGATTGTCTGCCGCGTGTGCTTGTGTGTCCTGTGCAACTCGGTGTGGATTTCTCCGCTATGGCTGCCGACCAGTCCAGCGACCCGGACGTCCTTGCCCTTAGGTCAACGCGTACCAGCCTCAAGCTAGAGGATGCTGTGATGCATCCTCTGCGATGCCTCCACCGGCCATCCCCGCCCCGTTTTTCCAGTGGCCTGGCGCCGTCGAGTTTTCGATTCGATTCACTCCCTCTCGCACCCTGGAGTTCGGGCGTCGGTGAAGTTGGTCGGTTCCAAGTTCGTCTGGCCTGGCCTCCGTAAGAACGTCAAGGGGTGGGCAGCTGCATGTGTAGCATGCCAGCACACTAAGGTCCACCAGCACACTAAGTTGCCCCTCGAACTGTTTCCGATCCCAGCCAGACGTTTCAACCACGTGCATGTGGACCTACTGGGCCCTCTACCTTCTTCACAGTGTTTTACGCACCTCACAATGGTAGATCAGACCACCAGGTGGCCAGAAGCTGTCCCTCTGTCCTCCAGAACATCCTCGGATGTTGCACGCGTGTTTCTTTCCTCCTGGGTCGCCCGTTTCAGCACTCCGTCAGATATCACCTCAGACAGGGACCCCCAGTTCGTGTAAGAGCTCTGGTCGGCACTTGCGCAATCCTTGGGTGTGCAGGTACACCGCACTACCGCGTACCACCCTCAGGCTAACGGCTTGTGTGAACGTTTTCACTGGTTGCTCAAGGCAGCGCTGCGCGCTGCGCTCTCAGATGATAACTGGGAGGATCGTTTACCTTGGGTTATGCTCGAGTTGCGTTTGGCTCCTAAGGAGGAACTCGACGCTTCGCCCACTGAGTTGGTGCTCGGTCAGCCGCTCCGCATCCCTGCAGAATTTTTGCCTGGGAGTTCCGCTCCTCGACCCCGTCCAGCCGTTTATCCTTTTTTGTCCGACAGCACTCGGGTTCCAGTCCCTGTTCACCACTGTTTTCCGCAGTCGTTCGTGCCTGCGGAGCTCATGTCGGCTCGTTTTGTTTTTCTACGGCATGATGCTCACCGCTCGCCCCTCCAATCCCCATACGATGGCCCATTTCGGGTTCTTGAGACGGGTCCTAAGGGTTTTGTGCTGGATATGGGTAGGCGTAGGGAGCGTGTCACGCTTGATAGGCTTAAACTGGCGCACAGGGTGGCAGGCGAAGTTGTGTTTCCGGTCCAGGTTCCCCGTCGGGGTCGCCCTCCTTCCAGGACCCCGGCAGTGTCTTCACGGGTTCAGCATTCTGCTTCTCAGCCGGCATTGGACTGTGTTTCACCTACTGTTTCGGCTGAGGGACGGCGCAGCCGTTATGGCAGGCTGCTTAAGCTTCCAGTGAGACACTGATTTTCTTTCCAGGAGTCCCTTCTGGGTGTTCGGGGAGGGGGGGGCGCTGTGTGGCGGACACTAGGGGCTATGCCTCTCACCCAGCAGGACTGTGAGCTGGGGGTGTGGTTTACGTTCCCGGGCTCGCTGGTGCAGGGTTGTTCCTGCTGCAGTTTCGTTTTTGGAGTTGAGGAATAAACATCAAACTCGCCTTCGTCTCCTGTGTTTTTCCTCATCCTGCCACAAACACTTTATTTTAGCTTAGCAAACATGGTCATAGTGTGGTGCAACCTAACTTCCTGCCCCGTACATCCTAACTTGTTCTGATTGGTCCATATCACATAAGGCTTCCTATTGGCCAAAACACATATCCATCAACATCTTATGTACTAATGTACAATAATACCACATCTCCCCTTTCTAGAGAGCAAAGGCTAGACTGCCTTTGCCTCATGAGATCTTAGAGGATTATTCTGGCTCTTTTGTTGGAAGGACTGTCCCTCTCTAAATCCTGTAAAGAAAAACAGCATTAACATACAGAGGCACTTGAGTGATTCTCCAAACTAAACAATTGCCGTTTCTTAATTCTCACAGTATTATTTAAAGTGGTCAAAAACAAAACCCATAAACTTGAACATAGGCTAGCTTCCCCCCCCCGAAAGAACAGTACCCATAACGTTCACATAGCCTTTTCTTTTCCATAAAACAATTACATTGGTGTTCTTTTTTCACATTTTTTCTTTCTTTCTTCCAGTTCTCAAGTTCTCTTTTTTCGGTTCACAGGTTAAGTCTACTGCGTTTAACTATGGCTCTCCCAGACCTAGTTCTGAGAGTGGGAGTCTCTGCAGGTGAGACTTGGGGTGCCTCAGCAGGTAACATGGGAGCCTGCTCAGGAGTTGGCTCTGGTGTTTGCTGCTGTGGTGAAGAAACTCTGTCGTGTGTAGGTGTGTGTAAAGGTATCAGGTGCTGGCGGGTGCATCGCACCACCCCCTGAGGTAGATCCACCAAGTAGGACCTTGGAGTTGAGTGGTTCTGAAGCACAGTTCCAGATGACCTTGTGTCGGTTACCCATACCCGTTCTCCTGGTGACAGGGCACTGAGAGCTTTGGCATGTTGACGCCTGTTGTAGTTTTCGGCATCTGATATCCCCTTCTTCTTTTTCTTCAAAGCCAGAGTGATGCTGTCAGGCAGTGCAGGGTCCAGCTGAGAGAGAAGGGTTGGCACCGTGGTGTGAAGACATCGGCCCATGAGGAGCTGAGCCAGATTGTATCCACTCTAGATGGGGTGTGGCTCTATAGGTGAGTAGAGCCAGGTAAGGGTCTCCTGCTTTTTTCAGGAGGTTTTTCAAGGTCTGGACTGCCCGTTCTGCTTCACCGTAACTCTGTGGAAACCTTGGGCTGCTGGCGATGTGCCTGAATCCATATGAGGCTGCAAAGGAAGTGAAGACTTGTCCAGAAAACTGTGGCCCATTATCAGACATCAGGACCTCGGGAATGCCATGGCAGACCAAAATTGACTTCAGACGAACAATGACTTCAGTGGACCTGGTGTGAGATAACTGTGTGATCTCAACATACCTGGAGAAGTAATCAACGACAAGCAGGTAAGTTTTCCTTCCCAGGACAAACAGGTCCACCCCCAACTTTTGTCATGGTCTTTCCGGGCGTTATGATAGCATGAGTGGCTCTTTGTGGATTTGTCGCTCTTTTATGCATGTCCTGCAGTTGAGCACAATTTCGTTCACTTGCTGGCTGAGTCCGGGCCACCACACACACTGACGAGGACGCTCTTTGCATTTTACTTCTCCTTGGTGTCCTTCATGCAGTTTGGCTAGAACATCGTTCCGCATTGCTGATGGTATTACGAGCCCAGTGTCTTTCAGCAGTAAGCCCTCTTTCACTGTGAGTGTAGCTCACTCTGTCCAGTAGCTTTTCAGCACAGGTTCCTGGAGGCCATTCTTCCATGGACAGTGTCATGACATGTGAGCAGACAGTGTCAGCTTTTAGCTGCTCTTTCAGGGTTTCCATGTATGTGGGACAGACGGGTAGAGTTCCCATGATGCAGTCAAAGTATATGTTGGTGCTCTCCGTCAGCTCCAGTTCCTCTGTAGACATATGTATTTTCACAGTTGAGCATGACAGTGTGTCTGCTGTCCAAAGTGACTTTCCCGGCACATGCACGATGGAGTATGAGTAGTGCATCAGCCTTATCCTGAAGCACTGGATTCGCGGCAGCAGTAGATCCAGTGCTTGGGCTCCATCATCTCCATGATGGCCTCTGTCTTTCTTGGGTCAGGGCAGATGCCTGCGGCTGTGATGATGTGGCCCAAGAAGACCACCTCGCTCTTGGAGAGTTCACATTTATCCACATTCAGTGTGATGCCTGCTTTTTCCAGTCTCTGTAGCATGGCATGGAGTCAAGCGTCATGCTCTTCCTGGTCCCGCCCCCACACCAGTAGGTCATTCATGTGGCAGACCACTCCTTCTAGCCCCTCTGTGACCTCAGCCATCATGCACTGGAAATGTTTAGGTGCTGAGGCAATACCAGAGGAAGACGGTTAAAGTGAAACCGCCCAAAAGGTATAATGAATGTGGTGTACTTGACTGATTTCTCCGTGAATGGAATCTGCCAGAACCCCATGTTGGCATCCAGTTTGCTGAACATCTTCACTTCACCAAGCGTTCCAAGGCTCTGTTCTACTGATGGCAGGATGTACTTTTCATGGCACACATATTCATTCAAGCTCGTCAGGTCCACACACAAACGCACAGATTTACCGTCCTTTTTGTGCACAACCACTGTGCCAGCGCACCACTCAGTTGGCTCCTCCATGTGGCTGATGATGCCCAGGCTTTCCATGTGCTGGAGCTCTTCTTTGACTTTTCCTACGAATGGTAGTGGAATCCTCCTGGGGGTTTTCAAAGAAAATGGTATAGCCTCTGGTTTCAGCTTGATAGCGTATGGTTGTTTTACCTCACCTAGGCCGCTGCACAGCTTGGGGTAGCTTTCCTTGAGGGTCTCAATTTCTATGCTGCCCACTCAGATGAGCAAGCCAAGGGCTACAATGGCTGGCCTCCCGAGCAAGGGTGTGCTAAGGTTCTTGACCACATAGACATTCTCCGTGGTCTGCTTGGCTCCTCTCCTCAGTTGCAGTCTGGCGAATACCGACACATCCAGCAGATTCCATCCTGGACCATACAGGGGTTTCTCTGCTTTCTGGAGAGCAGGCTGCTGTGCATTAGAAAAAAATTGCTGTTAAAAACAACCTGTGATACAACTGACATCGGCCCCGTTTCAAGTTTGAAAGTGATATTGTTGTCCATTATGTCAATATCAACAGTCCATGGGTCAGCATCAGATGTCATGGAGCCGAGAAAGACGCTCTCCTCCTCCTTTTCCTCAACACCAGGCACAGCTTTACCTGCAAAATGCACATGCTGGTAGTGGCCTTTTTTTTCCACAGGAACTGCACTTGGTATCATTGACAGGGCACCCGTGCTTGGGGTGAGGTGTGCCTCCACATTTGTAGCACTGGGAGCTTTTTGGGTTTTTACTCTGACCGCTGTGTGGCTTAGCTCCACTGCTTTTGGATTTGTTGAATTTAGGCTTTTCTTTATGTTGTCTGCCTTTAAATACTGTCCACAGAGCTAACATCCATCTGCTTTACACTACTGGCATCACTCCTCAGTGTGTTTTGCTGCTTTTTGATCTACTCTGATTGTCTTGCCATGTTAATGGCTTTTTCCAGGTCTAGGTTATTTTCCATCTGCATGCGTTCTGAGAGCCATGTATCTGACAACCCTACCACTATCCTGTCCCTTATTAGTAGGCTGACCAGATTTTCAAAATCCCAAACCGGGACCCTAAAAGTGTACCGCACGTTCGTGCACACACACACACACACACACACACACACACACACGCATATGCACATGCTCACAAGCTTGTCTGTCTCGCCGGACATGATACATTGAAGGATTTTTATCCCCTCCCACCAAAAAAAAAACAAAAACAGGCTAGAGTGTTACATCTGGCACTGTTATGGCAGTGCATCGTTTTACATTAATTTCAGTGTTGTGTTTACGTCACCTGTTTACTTGATGGTCAGTTCGGTAGGTTGATTAAATGGAGTAGGTTCAGCTCCAAACACAGCTCTAGTTTTGACTGTTATTTCAACATAACATTGGCGATGAGAGATGGCTGATTGTTCTCTACCACCACCCTCTCCCTTCCTAGCCCTGCCGGGCAAGCCACCGGTGGCGTGGCCCCATTGGATATCCTCATTTGAAACTTATATCCTAGCTGCCAGCTTGGACGAAGTATCGGTCGACAGGAAATGTGCACTGCTGCTGTACTGTCTAGGAACAGAGGGACAACATGTGTTTGGGACTCTCGGCACCGCAAATACCTACGAACAGGCTGTGGAGTTATTGAAAAATCATTTTGCCGCTCCACAAAGGGCTCTTCTCCGCCAAGTCATATTCGGACCGAGACACCAACGGTCGGGTGAGTCAGTGACACAGTACGTGGCTGATCTAAGAGGTTTGGCTAGCTTGTGAAAATTTGGGGCGTTACAAGACGAAATGATCAGAGACCACCTCATATTGCACACGAACTGTGACAAGATTAGGGAAAGACTGTTGCTAGAAAATGATGACCTGGCACTGGCGGCAGCTCTACAACTAGCGGTTCAGGTCGAATTGGCTTTGGAATGTGCTGCTAGTTTGTCTGCCTCTTCCAACTCGCCAGCACAGGAAACGGGTGCACACAATTCACAGACACAACCCCTCAGCGCGAGTGCAGAGTCTCCAGACAGCAGTGGGGAGAACATACTACTAGCCTCTCAGTCACATGACCCACCGCACCAGACGTATTGGAATTGTGGCTCTTCTACACACAACTCCAGAGCTCAGACCTGCCCTGCCCGTGGTAAAACATGCCCCAACTGTGGAAAACTGAAATCACTTCCACAAAGTCTGTAGGTCTGCCCCAGCTAGAGCCTCCCAGCCACCTACCACAATCATCCACAATGTCAGCTCATGACGAGCGCCATTTAAAACATGCTCATGGATGGCTGGTGATGTCACCCTGCCCCTCCTCCTGGACACTGGCGCCACAGTGTCCCTTCTGAACCTGGCAACTTACTTACAGTTCTTCTCCCATGAGCCACTGGGTCCATCCACCACCACCCTGCGTGGTTATGCCAACTCTGAGATTGACATCCTGGGCTCCCTCCAGCTGCCAGTGAGATATAGAGAGAGGACACTGCCAGTCCTCAGGTTCAATATTACACATCACAGGACCAACCTCCTAGGCCTCGACCTATTCAGCGGCATCGGTTTCACCCTGTTGGACACCACTAGCTCAGAGATTCACACCATGGCCATCCCATGGCAGCAACAGTGGTCCGCGCTGTTCAATGGTGTGGGCTGTCCCAAGCTCTTCACTCACCAGCCCGTTAGACCCGAAAGTGACACCTGTCATCCAGCCTCTTTGCCGCTCTCCCCTGGCTCTCCGCGATGACATCTCTGCTGAGCTACAGAGCATGCTCGACGGCGACATCATCGAGCAGGTGAAAGCATTGCCCTGGATCTCCAACCTGGTGGTGGCGAAGAAGAAATCTGGGGGGCTGTGACTATGTGTGGACTTGAGAGTAGTAAAGAAGGCCATCATCCTGACAAATACCCCCTACCAACGACAGAGGAGCTCACCACCCAGTTCCGCAGGTACAAGGTCTTATCTAAACTGGACCTCTGCCAGGGCTACCTCCAGGTGCCACTACACCCTGAGAGCCGCAACCTTACTGTGTTTATCACCCACAAAGGGGTCTTCCACTACAAACGCATGGCTTTTGGCCTAAGCTCTGCCCCCAGCTGCTTCCAAAAGATCATGGCCTCCACCTTTGCTGGAATCCCAGGTGTGGCCATCTACCTTGATGACATCGTGGTGCACGGGGCCACCATTGAGAACCACGACGAGCGTCTCCACAGTGTTTTCAGTGTGATGGTCAAGCACCACCTCACACTCAATGGCGAGAAGTGTGTCTTTGCTGCCCCAGCCATCATCAAGTTTGTGGGGTTCCGCCTCTTGGCCAACGGCATGTGCCCACTCCACTCGAACACGGAGGCAATCCACCGGGTCCCGGAGCCCACCTCAACTGCCCAGTTGGCCTCCTTCCTGGTCATGACAGCATTCCACCTTCGCTTCCTGCCACGGTACTCGGTCACAACTGCGCCACTGCGACAGCTACTGAAACATGGTGAGCCCTGGCTCTGGACACCTGCCTGCTCTGATGCCATGTACCTCCTGAAGTCCCAGCTCACCTCACCACCAGTTCTGGCGTACTTCGACCTGGCCAGCCCCACCCTTGTCACATGCGACGCCTCCACCACAGCCATTGGTGCAGTGATATCCCAGCTGCAAGACGGGACCGAGAGGCCGATCGCCTTCGCCTCACAAGCTCTAAGAACTACGGAACAGAGGTACTCGGTGGGGGAGCGGGAGGCCCTAGCGTGCCTCTGGGCATGTGAGTGCTGGCGCATGTATCTCTAAGGACGTTTATTCATGCTGAGGATGGACCACCAGGCCCTCACCACCCTGCTGGCCACATCTGGCTGGATACAAACCACTCCGTCTCCACCGTTGCGCTGACCCCCTGCAACAGTACAACTTCCGCCTGCAGTTCACACCAGGCCGGGACAATGTGGTGGCTGACCTGCTATCACGCTCGATCCCCAGCCCGACCTCAGCCTCACCTCTGGGCCCCGAACGGGACCAGGCCGAGCATGACCTCATCCGGCTCCTCCACACACCCTTTCAAGACACGGTGTCCCTGCAGGAGCTCCAGGATGCCTCAGCTGACGACCCCACCCTCTCTACACTCTCGACCTACATCAGGCAGGGCTGGCCGGCAAGGGTACCAGATGAGCTGCTCCCCTACTTCAGGGTCAAGGACAAGTTGTTGTGTTGGAATGACACCTGCATCGCTTGCGGGCTCTGCACTGCGGCCCCAGGTGTCCTTCGGGTGCGTATCCTTGCTATGGCGCACAAGGGCCACTTGGGCATAGTCAGGCTCAAACAGCGATGTCGTGATGTCATGTGGTGGCCAGGCATCGACAGGGAAATCAAGACCCTGGTCAAGGACTGCACTGCCTGTCTCCTCAGTGGTAAGACCAGGGCTCCAGCCCCACCCCCACCCATGCAGCCATTGGACTGGCCATCCCAACCCTGGGAGAACCTGGAACTTGACGTCTGCAGCGAGTTGCATGGGGTACCGCATCACCAGCGCTTCCTCATCGTGGTCAACGACCTCCACTCTAAGTGGCCTGAAGTGACACCCGTGGGCTCAGTCACAGCCAAGGCGTTGATCAACATTCTTGATGCCCTGTTTGCATGTTGGGGCCTGCCCAAGAGGATCATGACCAACAACGGCCCCCAAATGATCTCCCACAAGCTGTCCTCTTATCTGGCGGAGAAGGGGATCTGCCACATCCGCATAGCCTTTTACAACCCTGCTGCGAAGGGGGGGAGGGGGTGGAAGGGCTGAACCAATCATTGAAAAATGGAATAAGGGCCCACATGGCACAAGGGTGCATGCTCACCACCAGCCTCCTCCAGACGCTGCTGCATTACCGGGCCACCTGAAACGCCACCACAGGAGTCTCCCCAGCGTCCCTCATGCATGAGCAGGAGCTCCAGCTACCTCTGGACAGGTTCTGCCCTACACTGGCTCAGGCCCCAGTCCACCCAGTTCAAGCCACAGTTGACACATGCCAGCTCCTGATGAAGAATCGCTTCGACAGGGCCCGACATGCCAGACCATCTGCCATCACCGTCTCGGACTGGGTCAGGATCTGGCGACCCCACCGTGACAACAAGCTTCGGTCGTTCTGGTCAGACCCTGTTCAGGTCAGCCAACAGCTTGGCCCAGCTACATTCAGGCTCGTAGGCACTTGCTGGTATACTAACCGCCTGCATAAGGTGCAGGCCCCCCCTAGCCCGAGACTGAGTGTGCCGGCCGCATGGTTAGATGCCGCAGCAACACCAGCCCCTCCAGCCCAGCCTGACGCAGTGGGGCCACCGCCAGTAGTTGCTGCACCCAAGCCCTGCCTGGTCAGGGCACGCAGCAGGCCCGGGCACCTGCGTGACTTTGAGACGGAGTACCACTCCTAGGTTATGGGAAGGGGGGGAAATGTTACAACTGGCACTGTTACAACAGTGCATCGTTTTACGTTAATTTCAGTGTTGTGTTTATGTCACCTGCTTGCTTGATGGCCAGTTCGGTATGTTGATTAAATGGAGTAGGTTCAGCTACAAAGACGGCTCCGGTTTTGTCTGTTATTTCAACATAACATAGAGTAGCCGAGTTTAAAAAACAAAACAAAACAAAAAAAACTTCACACACCTTAGCCCTAAAACACATTGAATAAGTGTTGGCTATCATATAGATTGCTATCCTTTCGGTCGGAATTTCCACCGTGCGCGACCGAAAACAAACACTTGCAGTGTGTACAAAACACGCCACTTTCATTGCCAGGAACTGTTCGAAGAAACGGATGGGCTTTCTGGAGGTCTTTAGTGAACAGACTTTCTCTTCGGCATAATCCAAAACGTAAAGTTACCCGCTGGTGTAGTGACTGACAGAAGCAAGCCGCAAGCGTAATCATAGCAACCGTCTTGACAACGACACATTGATTGATTGACACACATACAGACAAATCAGTGTTTAATTCACACATGCGGTGCACTGTTTGTTTTTTTGATTGGATCAGGTAATAATGAGTGGGACAGAACATGGGAAACGTCTCTGTAAGTGCTGAAAACAAATATAATATTCAATATGTTTTAACTGCCGTGAAAACCGGGTCATTTGAGGGATGGATGTTGAAAACCGGGACATTTTACTATTTTCAGATATTTGTCGGGACTCGGGACACCCTGTTTGAAACCGGGACAATCCCGGACAAACCGGGACGTCTGGTCACCTTACTTATTAGCTCTTCATGCAACGTCCCATAATTGCAGTGTTCTGCTAATGCATACAGAGCAGTGACGAACGCATCAACAGTCTCGTTTGCTACTTGCTTGCATGTTAAATTGTGCACGTTCATAAACGATGGAAGCCATACCGCACTTTCGTGTATTGGCGTTGATCTGCTTCAGTCAGCTTCAAGCCTCTCAACACAACATCAGCTTCGTCTCCCATACAGTATATCAAAATATTTACCTGATTCTCTTCGGAGCTTGCTGTCAAATTGCTTGCTTGACGGAATCTCTCAAATCTCCGTATCCACTTTGTCCACTCGTGTGGCTTGGAAAAATCAAAGGGCTCCGGTGGCTGAATGCTAAACGTAGAGCTGTGTGCGTTAGCCATTCTGCTAGCTCCTCCCCCGCTCCGCTCGTCTTCACTGTCACTCATTTATCTTGCTCACCAAACTCCTTCTTTTTCCTTCCAGGTAGACCTTTTTTTTCCGTTCAGATTTAGTTCAAACTGTTAACTAAATATCAACACTTTATTTAGCTTAGCAAACATAGCCATAGCGTGGTGCAACCTAACTCTTGCCCCCCGTATATTCTAACTTGTTCCGATTGGTCCATATCACGTAAGGCTTCCTATTGGTCAAAAAACATATCGATCAATATATGCACTAACCACAGCCATCCCACTTCTGACACCAATATAGCAAATTCGAGGGGCAGCTGAGAGCCGCCGGAGCCGGGACGCGAACCCGGGTCTCCCGCACGACGACGTTAACCAGTCGACCCGTTAGCTAAGGGCTAGCGAGTCTATTCATCCGTGATCGTTACAGTATTAATCCAAATGCCAAACTAGACGTTTTGGCTTAACCTGCGTTCCACAGAGAACAACGTTAGGGAAGCTACGGTGACTGTGGGAAGACGCGCGCGTGTGTGTGAAAGTGAGAGAGAGAGAGAGAGAGAGAGAGAGAGAGAGAGAGAGAGAGAGAGAGAGAGAGAGAGAGAGTCATAGAATAAAGCAGCGTTTGGTCTTTGAATTTTAATGGTTGGTTCCGGAACCTCATATTTCTTAAATCCACTGTAACAAAGTAAAAACAAATGGTGGATCGGTGTTGTGTCAGCGGCTGCTTTGGCAGATGAGAGACGGGCTAAAAAAATTCAAACGTTTTAATGAGCTATTGCAATGTTCTTATTTATAAAGCTGTGTTTCAACATTTCAGTGTTTTAAAAAGTTATGTCAATGTGGTTTTCAATATTTTAAGGCCCATGCCTAGGGTCTTCCACTTTCATAGCCCTCCACTGGTTTTCACATCATAATTGCATGCAAGGAGAAGGAGCACACATACACAAGCGCGGTAAAATATGTAAGGAACTAGTAAGTGACCCGCAACCAAGTTGCGGTGTGGTTATCCACCCGTCTAAATCTCCCTCCTCTTCATCCTGCCAGCTAACCGCCTTCCCCCTACCCCTAACCCCCCCCCCCCCACTCCAACTCCCTCCCCCCAGATGCTCAGAATCATCTGAAATGCCGAGAAGGGGTTTTTAGCCATTTTTAGAAAAATGCGTATTTTGCATTTATGCATAATTATGCATAATTTTAATTTTCTGGGATTTTTCTCTTACTCTCTGAGACAATACCTACCACCTCCAAAAAGAATTAGGATCATAAATGCTTTAGTTTTCGGTCCCGCTATCTAAACTAACACACACACACACTAACACCACACACACATTCCGAAAATATATGAGTAGAAGGTGCGAAAGTACCCACACCTGTACGACACGTCACAGAGAGGATACATACCACCGTCTCTTCAGTTTATTGTCTTGTAGAGCCAGCAGGCAAGAGCATCTCTTCCTCGTCGTCAGTGTCGGACGCCATGACAGAGAGTGTAAACAACACGCAAGCATTATGGGTAATGTAGTGTTTCACGGACGGTTTTACAGGAAACTACAACGCGGAAGTGCGCTCGACTATGGAAGCCCAAATGACTGGGGACATTCCTCGTGGAGTCCGCTCCGCGTGCGTCCCGCCCGAGTATGTTTGGGCCTTTAAATCTGATTCATCAGATAAGACACTCGGACACTTCCACGCGCACGACAGCGGCCAACTTTATTGTTCGTCAGACCCGCCAAAACCCGAACCGCCCGCACGCGCTGATTTACATTGAAAAACAGAAAACTTTATTGAGTTCACTTCACGTGACAGCCACCATATACGCCCGTGCTCGACCCATGCAAATGCGACTCTGACGTTGTGGCTTATTTCACGGACGCTTTCTATTTCCAACGCTGCTCGCTGTCTCCGACCGCCATCCAGCAACCCGTTAAGAACGCGAGGTTTGTGCGAACGGCGGAAAGAGCCGAGGCGTGACGTAGCCAGAGCCCGCCATCTTGTTGAACTGCTCAGGATTCTGAAGGGATTCCACATATTTTATGCATATTCCGCATATTATGCATACTTTTAATGTTCCGCTATTTTTTTGGTGCCCCTGATCATCCCCGATAACCTCCAAAAAGAATCAAGGCCCCAAGTGCTTTAGTTTGGCCGTTTATAGACTCCCACACAGACACACGCCAGACACATATTGTGAAAATACATGAGTAGATGCAGTTTTATTTATAAAGCACGTTTCATACACAGAGGTAGATTCAAGGTGCCGTACAACATTGACTCTCTTTCAACCTTCAAATCCCATCTCAAAACATACCTTTTCAAACTGGCATATTCAGTCTGATCCACGCTTCACTGAGTTTTGTGCAGATGATGATTTTATACTTAGCTGTTGTATTAACTTTTTATTGTCTACCTTGCTTTGTTTTGATTTCATGCTGTCTGATACATTGCTGCTTTTTAAAAACTGTTCTGTAAGGTGTCCTTGAGTGCTCTGAAAGGCACCTGTAAGAGCTGCTGTAACTACCCCGATAAACTAAACTAAATAAAAGAGAAGAGCCTTATGGCTGACGCGTGTTCCACTTGTCTGTTTGGTCCAAGAGTGATTCTTCCTTTACGTTTTAAGTATTTATTTAAACTTGTTTGAAGACATACAGTGAAATAATTAATTGCATCTATGAAATAATAACTTTTATCCTGACCTAATACGCGTATGCACAAAGCACAAATACACGTAGGCTATGCACGAATACACGTAGGCTATGCACGGTCAGAAAAACTGTGGCTCCACTCTTCAATCTAGGCAACTAGCAATTCCCCAGACTTCCCCTGACCAGAGCGCGTTAACCCAGGAACACTCTTCTCCAGTTTTTAAAGTGGCATGCACCTATTTAAGACTACACAGCAAACTTAATACATACATAAAGAAAGCAGTTACCTAAAGTATACAATGTGTAAAAAATAAGTATTCAAACTAATTATTCAAATTACTAATTAAAACATTAATTAATGCCGAAGCCTAGAACAATTAACACATCAATAACAAATTCCATATCAAATGACATCAATACATAAAATGAAGAGGCATTTGTATTATCAAACATCTGATGTTACAAAATATGAAAAGGAAGTGCTTGGTAAGCACACAGTCCAATATTTCGCCAGTCAGCTTGACAGGTCCATTTTCTGAAAGAAAAAGAGAAACAGAGAGAGAGAGAGAGAGAGAGAGAGAGAGAGAGAGAGAGAGAGAGAGAGAGAGAGAGAGAGAGAGAGAGAGAGAGAGATATTTCCAGCACATGGCTCATCGTGGGGGCTCAGTCTTTACCACCTGCCCATTCCGATTCCATGAGGAGACAGATCTTTGTGATGGGTCTGTCCAAATGTTGGTCTTTGTCTTGATGCAAACTCTGTGAACAGACCCCTTCTTGTCTGGAATTGCCTCAATGACTTTTCCCATAATCCATGAATTTCTTGGAGCACAGTCATCCGCCAGAAGCACCACGTCTCCTTCTGCAAAGTTTCTTGATACCGTGGACCATCGTTGCCGCTCCTGGAGTTGAGGTAGGTACTCTTTAATCCATATCTTTCAAAACAAATCTGACATATATTGCACCTGCCTCCATCTACGCCATGAGTAGAGATCATCCTTCTTGAATAATCCTGGTGGTAATGATCTGTTCACCTTCAGCAGCAGGAGATGATTGGGCGTCAGTGCTTCCAAGTCATTTGGGTCACTAGATGCCTTTGTGATAGGTCGGCTGTTGATGATTGACTCAACCTCACATAAGACTGAGTGAAGGCTTTCTTCCACCTTTTGCCCTCTTGAGGTGCAGTCGGCTGGATTCTTATCGGTGGCGTCATGTCTCCACTGTCTACTTCAGAGCCTTTCAGAATAGCTGAAACTCTGTTCGCGACAAATGTACAGAAATACGTGGCCTCATTCTGGAGATACCCGTGTACCACTGTACTGTCAGTTCAAAAGATCGACTCTGCAAGATCCAGTTGTAGCTTTCTTCTCAAAACACCATCCATTTTCACAGCTACTGTCACTGCAGTCAGCTCCATATGGGGAATGGTAGGTTGCCTGAGAGGTGCTACTCTGGATTTGCCCATCATAAATGCACAATGCATCTATTCAATTCAATTCAATTTATTGTCATTAAAAACAATGTGCAGGCACATGTTAAAATGAAATGAGGGCTGTGGCTTCACCAAACAGTGCAAGACAGACACAGACAAACACAGCAAACACAGTATAAGATATACACACATGAAGACCAAAAGCTAAAAATAAGTTAAAAAAAGAGCTGGAATACGAAATATTTAAAAAATATCTACAGACATCTAGTTATCCATGTTCCGCAACAAAAGGTAACTGATTGACCCATATGCGTATTCACTTGCATCGGCAAAGTGATGTAATTGCGCGAATGCATGAACTCCAAAATTCTCAGGTTTACGACATCTTGAAACTAAGAAGTGTTCCAAAGCTTGAAGGCCAGCTAACCAGTTAGACCACAGCTTCTTAATGTGTTCAGGTAGGTCGTCATCCGCATAGTTCTTGCAGAATAGTCTTTGCTGGCAAAACCACTGGTGCCAGAATACCTAATGGATCGTAGACTGAACCAACAATGGAAAGCAGTCCTCTCCTGGTAAAAGGGCGATCTCTGATGGTGAGCTTAAACTTGAATGTGTCTGACTCAACACACCAGATGAGACCAAGGGCTCTTTCCAGAGGAAGTTAATCCTGGTCCAGATCTAAATTCTTCATCTCTCCTGCCAGTTCAGACTTTGGAATGGAGTCGAGTACCTTCTGGCTGTGCTTACCCATTTGTTGAGATGAAAACCCCCTTTGGCAGAGATTTTGATCAGATCCTGACACATTGATATGGCTGCTTCATATGTAGCAACAGATTTCAAGCAGTCATCCACGCAGAAATTCTCCAACACTGTCTCTACCACTTCAGCTTTGAACTTCGCACTTTGGTCTTCAGCACACTTTCTCAGAGCAAAACTGGCAGAGCTAGGAGAAGACGTAGCCCCAAACAAGTGTACAGTCATTTTGTGCTCAGTCAAGGCTTGGTTATAGTCACCACCTGTCCACCAAAGGAATCTGAGAAAATCAGAGTCGTCATCAGGCACTCTAACCTGGTGGAACATTGCTTCCACATCTGCCATGATTGCAACGGGTTCTTGTCTGAATCGGATTACAATGCCAATTAGACTACTGGTCAGGTCTGGACCTTGAAGAAGCTGCTCATTTAAAGATGTGCCCTGATAGAATGCAGCGCAGCGAACACAACTCTCAGTTTCTGTTTCACTGGGTGGTATACTGCATGGTGCGGTATACAGTGCTGCTTGAAAGTATGTGAACCCCTTGAGCAGTTTAGATGTTTCTGTTGTTTTACCATGATTTTCTTATTTTATCATCACCAGTTTTTATGTATGAAATGTCAGATATATGTTTATCAATTGCATGTACTTCGTTTAGTGGGACTTGTTTAAGTAGCCCAAAAACTACATGAAACATGGAATTAGTGTATGTGCAAAGGTAAGTGAACCCCCAGCTGCATTGGTTAAGTCAAGCAGGTAACAGACTCGGGTGAAACACATTTGGGTGCTTAATTAATCATTTAGGCAGACCAATGAAATGAGACATCCTTGGGAAAGGGTTTGGCCTGCACTAATTAAAAGAGAGAGGAAACCAACCAAACCACTGTGGTCCCATACAAAGCAACAATGCCGAGAGCAAAGGAGATATCCGAGGACATGAAGAAGAGGGTAGTGACAGCCCATCAGTCTGGGGAGGGCTATAAGACCATCTCCAAAAGATTCCAGCTCCATCCATCCACTGTAAGACAAATAATTTACAAATGAAGGGCCTTCAACATGACAGCAACTCTGCCTAGAAGTGGACGCCCATCAAAACTATCACCCAGAAGCACCAGAAAAATAATAAATCACGTAAAGGCCAACCCACACATCACCTCTAGAGAGTTGCAGACCTCTCTGGTAGCATCTGGGACAAATGTGCACGCGTCTACAATCAGACGAAAATTGAATCGCCATGACATTCATGGGAGGGTTGCTAGAAGGAAGCCTCTGCTCTCAAAAAAGAACAAAGCTGCCTGTTTCAACTTTGCCAGAGAGCACTTGGACAAACCAGAGGCCATCTGGAAGTCCATTCTCTGGACAGACGAGTCCAAAATAGAATTATTTGGTCATAATCAAAACCAACAAGTTTGGAGAAAAGCCAACACTGCATATGAAGAAAAGAACCTCCTCCCAACAGTGAAGCATGGTGGTGGAAATGTGAAGGTCTGGGGCTGCTTTTCTGCTTCTGGACCTGGACGACTCCATATTATCCAAGGAACCATGAATTCTCCGGCATATCAACAAATTCTTGACCAGAATCTCCTGCCATCAGTCAGGGAGTTGAAGCTGGGACGAAAATGGATTATGCAACAAGACAATGACCCAAAGCATTCCAGCAAAACTACAAAGGAATGGCTTCAGAGAAAGAGGATTCGTACTCTGGATCGGCCCAGTCAAAGTCCGGACCTTAATCCATCTGGAATGTTGTGGCGAGACCTGAAGAAGTTGGTACATAACAGATGTCCCTCCAACCTCTCTCAACTGGCTGAGTTCTGCAAGGAGGAGTGGGCAAAAATCCCCATAAGCAGATGCGAGAGACTGGTTAGTGGTTACAGAAGACGTTTGGTTGAAGTAATGGCCTCAAAAGGAGGAGCCACAAGCTACTAATACAAGGGTTCACATACTTTTGCACATGTTAAATTTTCAATTTTTGTGAAATAAACCACCTTTGTTGAATTAAATAATGAAAATATATCTCTTTTTGTGTGTGTGTCCATTATTTGGAAGGTGTGCTTTACAAATTGGGATTTGGATGTATGTATAATAAGCTTATTTTAATGTTTTTTTATAAAAACAGTAACCATGTCTGGAGGGTTCACAAACTTTCAAGCAGCACTGTATACCACACTTTCCCTTCCTTGTGCGTCAATTCTTCATTGGAAAACTGCACTGCATAGCCCTTTTGAATAAGCTGTTCCATGAAATCTGTGTATTCCTGTTGAAAGCAGGCATTCCTGATGAACTTCCGCTGTAAGTGCTGTGCTCACTGTTCAGCTATCTTGTGATTATTTGGCATGTTGACCATTTTGCTCTTTAGAGGTAAACATATGGTGTAATGACCATCCACCAGTTTAGCTGATTCCATGACCATGTCCATGAACTGATGATCTTCTCTAGACATCTCTACTTCATCATGTTTTCCTCTCTCAGGGAAATCCATCTTGAACTGTTGAAGCCACAGGTTCTCTAAACAGGCCACAGATATACTGTAGATAACCTTGTAGCGTTATGTTTGTACTGACCTGCATTCCGTACTTAGAGTAGTCCGGTGATCATGCAGCCTAGTGGTGGCATTATACACACAGTTACATGCCTGTACACTGCACCTGAGTTCCCCTGCAATGATTATTAAATGTTAAGCCTAGACGCTAACACTGCCTCCATGCGAGTCATTCTACATGGTGTCAGAAGTGAAACCTGATACTTTCCCGACTCGAAAGGTACATAGTTAGATCCGACGCCTTGTTCGGCAAAGTGACTTGAGTTAGCAGTGCTGGCTAACTAACGTAGTCATTCCCTCTGCACGCAAGGAACTCCACAAAGACGAAAGAGGAAAAAACTCGCTAGAAAGACAATGGCAGACGGATTTCGGCGACCAGACCCTCTTTCCTTCGATGGTAATGTAGCAGAGAATTGGCGCATATTCGAGGAGGAATATGACATATTCATCGCCGCAGCGCACAGTGACAAACCAGCCAAAACGCAAGAATACATACTGCTAAATTTAGCAGGAGCAGAGGCGATCGAACGTGAACGCTCATTCACGTATACCAGCAGTGCTAGCAGAAGATGGGGTCGTCATGAGGCGGGCAGAAACACGAGAAGACCCGGAATGTTTGAATAGAAAATTCAGGGAAATTTGCAACCCTCAGACAAACATCACCATGGAGAGGCATTCCTTCAACACCAGAAACCAGAAACCTGGGGAAACAGTGGAAGCATATGTGAGTACACTCAGGATCAAATCTAAAAGCTGTAATTTCGGAGTTCTCCAGGAGGAGCTGATCAGAGACTGTTTAGTGTGTGGCATTACCAGTGATAGTGTCAGAAAATCACTACTCAAGGAAAGTGAGCTAACTCTAGCTAAGGCTATTCGTATGTGTCAAATAAGTGAACTAGCTGAGCAACATAGCAAAACTCTGACCACTCCAATGCATGCCCCAGTCAGCGTGGATGCTGTCCAATATCCAAAAGCCTTTAGAAAAAAAGCTGAAGGGAGTCAGATTAATGTCGCGGAGTCAACAAACTTCAACAACAGGGATCACCAACTGCAGAAATTGAGGTGGAAATCACCCACCAAGGGAGTGTCCGGCATACGGGCAGCAGTGCCACAACTGCAACAAATATAACAATTTCAAAAGGTACTGCAGGTCCGCTAGACAAGCCCGTGCATACAAACCTGTCAATCATCTGGTCACAGCAGAGGACTCAGACAGCAGCAATGGCTCATTTCATGTAGACGGACTATCACTAGACACTAGAGAAATGAGCACAATCAACCTGGAGAACATAAAGAACAAAAAGGAGCTCTATTGCTCCATCACAGTGACTGACAAACCATTGAAACTAAAAGTAGACACGGGCCAAGTGTAATGTCATCTCCTCAGACACTTACAACTTCGTGAAACAGGTAGAGAAAATTGACAAGACGCAGACAGCCAAACTAGTTGCATACGGCGGAACCGTGATCCACACAGAAGGCACTGCGCTGCTTAACTGTCAAATGAGGATGCAGACACACACACTGCAGTTCCGTGTGGTGAAAAACAATGTCCAACCACTACTTGGCCTACCACACTGCCTAAAGATGGACTTAATCACTCTAAACAACGACGTACATCCAGTTGACGTCAGCAAGGATTCAACATTTTCACACAAAATATTCTCTGAATATGCTGACCTGTTCAACGACGAGATTGGCTCACTACCAGTAACATACACAATGAAAGTCGATCCAAATGTTACACCTGTCGTGAGGCCACTAAGGCGCATCCCCGTAGCGATGAAGGACAAAGTCAAAAAAGAGCTGGGTCGGATGGGGACATTGGGAGTAATCACACCAATGACAGAGCCCACAGAATGGGTTTCTGCAATGGTTGCCACACACAAGAAGGACACTGACAACATTCGCATATGCATCGATCTACATGACTTGAATGAAGCTTTAATGCGCCCTCACCATCCTATGCGCACGGTCGAAGAGGTGGCTACACAAATGTCTGACGCCACTGTGTCTTCGGTGCTGGATGCAAAAAGTTCATTCTGGCAAATCAAACTAGACACAGAATTCTCCATCAGAACAACATTTGCCACACCCCTGGGGAGGTTCAGATTCCTGAGAATGCCCTTGTGCGATCATCGTCGATGACATCATCGTGGGCAGCAACGGAGTAGAGGAACATGATGCCAACCTCAAAAAGGTCTTGAACAGGGCTCGGAACGTGAAGCTCAGACTGAATCCGGTGAAATGCAGGTTCAGACTCAAACAGGTGAGCTACGTGGGACACATCTTCAAAGACCAGGGACTCAAAGCTGACCCTGCGAAGATAAAAGCAATCGCTGAGATACCCCCACCTGAAGACAAGGCTGCTCTTCAGAGATTCTTAGGAATGACAACATACCTTGGAAAGTTCATCCCTAACTCCAGCAAACTGTCTGCACCACTCCGCCAGCTGCTGCAACGTGACGTAGCCTGGTGTTGGGAAAAGGAACACGAAGATGCATTCAACAGACGGAAGGCCCACATATCAAGCCCTCCGCTGATGAAACACTACAACGTGAGAAAGCCTGTCACACTCACCTGTGATGCATCACAGTATGGCCTTGGTGCAGCATGCCTACAGGGAGCCGAACTCATAGCATATGCCTCACGCACCTTGACGGAGACTGAGACAAGATATGCACAGATAGAAAAGGAGCTGCTGGCGGTGGTGTTTGCATGTTTCAAGTTCTACGACTATGTCTACGGCACGCCAATCACAGTCGAAACCGAAACCGAAACCGAAACTGTGATGTTGCATTCTGGCCATCCATGGCAAAGGATGTTGAGAAAATGGTCCAAGCCTGCAGTGTGTGCAACAGTCTAAAAGGACATCAACAGAAAGCCACTGCAACCCACCCCAATCCCAGAACTGCCCTGCTCCACCGTCGCCACAGACATCTTCGAGTGGAACAGTCACCACTACCTGGTCTTGGTCGACTCGTACTCAGGGTGGTTTGAAATCGATCCATTTAAAAACCTCTCTTCACAAAGTGTGGTCAACAAGCTAAAGCGGCACTTCTCAGTCCATGGCGTCCCTGACACTGTCTTTTCAGACAATGGCACCCAGTTCTCCAGTCAGACTTTTCGTGAGCTTGCCACAACCTGGGGTTTCCACCATGCCACCAGCAGTCCTGAATACCCACAAGCAAACGGCCTGGCAGAACGGGCAGTTCGAAGCGCAAAGAGGCTGCTTGAGACTTCAAAGAGAGATGGGACAGATCTACTTCTGAATCTGCTGAACATTCGGAATGTGCCACGAGATACAACCCTGGGCTCTCCCGCTCAGTGTCTCCTATCTAGGAGAACACGCACCACCCTACCTGCCAGCCAGCAGCTGTTGGCGCTGTTGTCAAAGGACACTGTAACGGTCCGGGCTCAGCTGTCAAAGAAACGGGGAATGCAGAACGCACACTGTGACAAGTCAAGCAGACAACTGCCTGCACTGGAACCGTCCCAAATGGTCCGTCTTCAGACTACAAAGGGACATGACAAGATCGGAGTGATCAAAAGGAAGTGCAACGAACCTAGATCTTACATCGTTGAATCGAAAGGAAAGGAATACAGGAGAAACCGACGGCACATTCTGCCAGTATCCGAACCGCAACATATCCTCGACCAAAATGAACACATTCCATCAGTACTTACCAGAGAGCAAGACAAGGATGGCACTCAAGTGGAATGCATTCCATCAGTACTCACTAGAGAGCCAGACCATGGCACTCAAGCGACCACTGAAAAGCCACCACCAGTCGTGGAGCCACCTGGACAATCTCAATCCCCCTATATCACAAGATCTGGAAGGATTTCAAAGCCCAACCCCAAATACACTGAATGAAGAGTGCATGGACACAAGGACTGACTTGCCTTGTTGGTTGAAATGTTAAATGGTAAATTATACCTACCATCATAAGTATGCTTCGCTTGTTGTTGAAATGTTTAATGTTACATTAACACACAGGCATAGTTTGTGTAGGACCAGCACAAGATAGCCAGTACTGCTTTACTAAATATAAGCTACTTTGAAACACAGTGAACATTTTGAAAACATAATTACAGCTCTGAACTAAAGAAGGAGGATGTAGATAACCTTGTAGTGTTATGTTTGTACTGACCTGCATTCCTTACTTACAGAGTAGTCACGTGATCATGCAGCCTAGTGGTGGCATTATACACACAGCTACATGCCTGTACACTGTACCTGAGTTCCCCTGCAATGATTATTAAATGTTAAGCCTAGACGCTAACACTGTCTCCATGCGAGTCATTCTACATATACGATTCACCATTGTCTTCATCGGTTTTCTCATATCTGCATGACTGCAGATTTCTCTTAAGGGCCCATTTACGGTCCAATCTAGTTTGGTTCTTACAGCGTATGGTCCATTACCAATACTGCTCACCACTTCCCATGGCTCCATAGCTTTGGGTACATTTGCTCCAATGATCAGTCCAATGTCGGCCTCAATTTGAGGGAGATAGATTTCTTTGAGGTAAGACCACCTTTCAAGATCCTTCTGCTGGGGTAAATTTTCTTTACCTACAGGTATTGACCTTTGCGTGAAAACATCTGGAAGTTCAAAGAACTCGTCACCTGACACAAACTGCTGACCTCCAAGCCATACACCACATAAGTGCATACAGGGTTCTCTTCATTCATGGTTCTCAGCAGTATGTCGGTCTTCCTTCCACTGAGCTTTAACTTATCGATCAATGCAGAACGTGGCAGAGCTCCCTGGGTCCAGAAAAGCATAAGTCTGCACCACCACACTTCCCTTCTTGGCTTTGACTTGAACAGGAACTATTGTGAGTGTGCAGTCATCTTCTCCGGCCCCAGTAAGGTCACATAACCCTCAGACTCTGCACAGACAAATGCACTCAAAACTATTTGACCTTCACAGTTATCAGTCCTCTTCTTTGGCTCAGTAACCGTGTCCTTTTTCTTAATGTGCAGTGGTGTGGGATCTCTAAAGAACACACCTGACAGCTCACCTTTACTTTACAGGCTTTGCTCAAGTGACCATGCTTCAAGCAGCTAAAACACAGTCTTTTGCCTCTCAAGAATTCCACCTTGTCTTTGTATGACTTGTCTTTTAGTTTACTACATGACTCTAGTATTCACCCTTACAGAAGAGACATGTTCTTGTCGTAGGTGTGATGGGATTCATGTGTTCTGTTTGCACTGCATCTTTCGTTTGATGATCCAATGGTATAGCGCTTGCGGTGAATGACTTCTTGATTCCACTTCTTTTCTGTGCTCTATGATCGTCTTGTTTAGTTGTGGATCCTTTAGCAGTTGTGCCATCCTTTATAACGCCAAAGACTGGATGAAATGCAATTTTGGCCTGTTTGTTCATGAACTCAACCAGTTCTTGAAACCTGACTCTCTTGTTGCATTGCTCCTGTACACTACACACAACAGCTCTCCACCTTTCACATAGCTTGTATGGAAGTTTAGCTACAATAGCCTTTAAGTTCACAACATTATCCAGTTCTTCCATGTAACTCACTTCAGTCATGGTATTACAGCATGCCGTTAGAAAGAGTGAAAATGCATTTAAAGTTTCTCCATCCTCTGGCTTGATAAGTGTCCAGCTCAAGACCTTGTTCATGTAGGCTACAGCAATCTTGTAATCATTCCCAAAATGCTCTTTGAGCAGCTGTTTAGCCCTGCAATAACCTACATCTGACTTCATATGAAGATAACTTTTTATCAACTCTTTAGGTTGGCCACAAGTGAACTGCTCTAAGTAGAGATGGTCTTTACAGCTTTCGGTGCAGAATTCTACTCCATGCTCAAAGGCTCTTACAAAAAGATTGTAGTCTAAAGGATCACTGCTGAAGTTAGGGATGTCTAACGGAGGCAAGGTCATCATTTTTTGCTGCTTCACCATCAACTCTTTAATGCTATTCTGGTGTGTCATGACACTGCCGCATGTTCATCCGCAATAACGTTACTAGACTGACCTACACCAGTGGGCTGGGGACAAAGTGGCCTGAATTCTTCATTTCCGTTTTCTGTGTTGACGATTGGCTCTGCATGTAGTGGTAGAACTCCAGATTCAATAGTCATTCGACATGTAGGACTTACTTGGGATAAGCGCTCAGTTTCAAAAATTTCTAATACTTTGATTTTAGCATCAGAGGCAGCAATAGCAGTTTGCAGTTCTGATGTTTCCCTTTTTGCCTTCAACTCAGCTTCCTGACATTCAAGATCTTGCTTCTGCTTGAGAGCAGCAGCCGTTGCAAGTTATGTGGCTCTCTCTACCTCAGCCTTGAGGTACGCTGAGGAAGCACTGGAGGACGCCTTGCTTCCAATGTCTGACCCACACCTTCTACTTTTAATGCTCGAAGCAAAGGATGCCATTGATACACTGTCTGTAGGCTTTACCTCTGCATCACAGCGTCTAGCTTGCTCTACCCACTCCTCGACTGCCTTTAGCCACGTTTCCACTTCTTGTATAAATCCTCTTATACGACTTATTTAAGACTCATATGAATTTTGATCTTCAGAGAACTTGTCGTCATGGATTAATTGTTTTATATTATCATTTAACTTGTTTATTTCCACAAGCAAATCCTGATAATCCAAACATAATTTCCTTTTCACTGCATTTACGTTAGCATCATCTTCCATTAGCTGCTCAAGCTCATTTGCTTGGTTGGTTAGCTGACCAACCAGGCACATCTCTTTTTTGACCAACCAGGCTTGTCTTTTGTTTTTAGTGCTTCGTCCTTTCAGTGAGTAGCAACCCTGAACCTGTCATCTTTGCTGCCAAATAAAATAAATCTGTTTTTTCTTCAATTGCAAGAATTTTCCATATATTCAGTTATTTATTTGCACAATCATTTGCATAATGGATCTATAGGACCATAGTCATTTGATGAGAGAGCTAGGTAAATCTGAGTGTCATCAGCACAACTATGATAAGGAAGTTTATTGTTCTGAATTATGTCTATCTCTCAATGTAAATGAAACCAGTGGAGGAGAGATGCTGGGTATATTGGGAGAAGGATGCTGAATATGGAGCTGCCAGTGAAGAGAAAAACAGGAAGGCCAAAAAGGAAGTTTATGGATGTGGTGAGAGAAGACAGGCAGGTGGCTGGTGTGACAAAGGAAGATGCAGAAGACAGGGAGAAATGGAAACGGACGAGCCGCTGTGGCGACCCCTAACGGGAGCAGCCGAAAGTAGTGGTAGTAGTAGCAGATTATTCTGAATTATGTGGCCAATTGGGAGCACGTTCAGTTTTAAAAGGAGTGAGCCAGGAATTGACATGTCCCCCTCAATATTTAGAAGAGGTGAATTTGTCCCCCCCAAAAAATATATCATGAATGATAATGTTAACTCCCTCGCCAAAAAAGGTAAAATAACAACACAGACCGTCGAACTACTTAAAATGTCATTCATACTTGTTTTCCAACGATTTCATACACCCCTATGCTTGGACCATACCATTTTAACCTTGCCACTAGGATTGCCGACCTCGTTGCTGTCTTGCAGTTGCTCCTGACAACCAGGAGACCGGAGCATGAATGATCGTGTAAGCAAATGTAAGTAACGTAGCTAGCCAGCTTGCTTGTCTAGCCCAGTACACCACCCTTTCTTACCTTTGGGATTTCTGAGTTAGATTTTCTTACGTATTTCCGGATGAATTATAGCATTATCTAGTTTATAACTTGTGTTTGGGGTTATCAGTTCAGACCCCCTCACGAACTAGCTAGGTAGCTAGCGCTTGTTAACAGTAGCACCTAGACGTTTATGTTAGCTTAAATGAACTTGAACTGATAATTTCGGGCACATGAGATAACATAATAGGTACATCTACAAACCAATTTGTGCCAAGGGTATTGTATTAGTTTAAATGCAAATGAAAAAGAGCAAATTGGTGCATACAAATTCACCAGAATGCAGGAAATTAAATGTGTGATGCTCAAAATTTCCAGGGGGAGGACCCCCTGACCCCACACTAAATGTGTCCCCCCCAATGTTCAAGTGAAACTTACTCCTCAGCCTTGAGGGACACCTCACGTCAAAGGCATGCGTTTTGAATGATGGTTCCAAATAGCAACAAAGTAATCCATGCCCTCCAAGTATGATTTCAGTCATTTTAAATTTGTTCCGGAGAAACCAACCCAGTTTTCCAGTCTATGTAAAAGTATAATGTGATCGATGGTATCAAAGGCTGCGCTGAGATCTAAAAGCACTAAAAATGTAATAGTTTGTTAATAAACTCTGTTTCACTTGAACATTTTTCACTGTGTTCCTAAGTGTCTTTGCGTGCTCCTTTTTTCTTTTCTTTTTTTAAATTTAGGAGCACATGTACTCCTTGGGGAAAAAAGTCAGTGTAGAGCCCTGGCATATGCTTCACAATTCACAATTCGGCGATGGTGTGATGCAGCTGTGAGATTAAAATCCCATGTGCAGAACTTCTTCACTGATCTTTCAGGTATGAAAAATGTGAAAATCAAACAAAGATTTATATTTGTAATGATATTCCTGAAGTTGAAATGAATTTCAAATAATTGTCAAGTGTTATTTGATCTTTTTATTGTTAGCTGGTAGAAGAGAGGTGTAAAAACAGACTAGCCATTTCTTTCCTCCTTTCATGCATGAGAGCAGCTGACACTATGGTTCTGATGGACTGTAATGTCAGAGTGTTTTGGTTCAATTTGGTGCATCAACATCTGCATCTCAAAAAAATTAGAATATTGTGGAAAAGTTCATTATTATACATAATTTAATTCAAAAAGTGAAACTTTCATATATTCTAGATTCATTACACATAAAGTGAAATATGTCAAACCTTTTTTTTGTTTTAATCTTGATTATTACGGCTTACAGCTCATGAAAATAAAAAAATCCAGTATCTCAAAATATTAGAATATTACATAAGACCAATCAAAAAAGATTTATAATACAGAAATGTCGACCTTCTGAAAAGTATGTTCATTTATGCACTCAATACTTGGTCAGGGCTCCTTTTGCATGAATTACTGCATCAATGCGGCGTGGCATGGAGGCAATCAGCCTGTGGCACTGCTGAGGTGTTATGGAAGCCCAGGTTGCTTTAATAGTGGCCTTCAGCTTGTCTGCGTTGTTGGGTCTGGTGTCTCTCATCTTCCTCTTGACAATACCATGGGGTTCAGGTCAGGCGAGTGGCTGGCCAATCAAGCACAGTAATACCACGGTAGTTTTGGCACTGTGGGCAGGTGCCAAGTCCTGCTGGAAAATGAAATCAGCATCTCCATAAAGCTTGTCAGCAGACGAAAGCATGAAGTGCTCTAAAATCTCCTGGTAGACAGCTGTGTTGACTCTGGGCTTGATGAAACACAGTGGACCAACACCAGCAGATGACCTGGCGCCCCAAATCATCACTGACTGTGGAAATTTCACACTGGACTTCAAGCAACTTGGATTCTGTGCCTCTCCACTCTTCCTCCGGACTCTGGGACCTTGATTTCCAAATGAAATGCAACATTACTCTGATCTGAAAAGAGGACTTTGGACCACTGACCAACGGTCCAGTTTTTTTTTCCTCCTTAGCCCAAATAAGACGCTTCTGATGTTGTATCTGGTTCAGGAGTGGCTTGACACTAGGAATGCGACACTTGCAGCCCAGTTCCTGGGCACGTCTGTGCGTGGTGGCTGTTGATGCACTGACTCCAGCCTCAGTCCACTCCTTGTGAAGCTCCCCCAAGTTCTTGAATCGGCCTTGCTTGACAATCCTCTCAAGCCTGCAGTCATCCCTGTTGCTTGTGTACCTTTTCCTACCACACTTTTCCCTTCCAGTCAACTTTCCATAGATATTCTTTGATACAGTACTCTGTGAACAGCCAGCCCTTTCAGCAATGACCTTCTGTGACTTATGGGGTATTGCCAAGAGGAAGATGAGAGACACCAGACCCAACAATGCAGACGAACTGAAGGCCGCTATCAAAGCAACCCGGGCTTCCATAATACCTCAGCAGTGCCACAGGCTGATTGCCTCCATGACACGCCGCATTGATGCAATAATTCGTGCAAAAGGAGTCCCGACCAAGTATTGAGTGCATAAACGAACATACTTTTCAGAAGGTCGACATTTCTGTATTATAAATCCTTTTTTTGATTGGTCCTATGTGATATTCTAATATTTTGAGATACTTGATTTTTGATTTTCATGAGCTGTAAGCCGTTATCATCAAGATTAAAATAAAAAAGGCTTAACATATTTCACTTTATGTGTAATGAATCTAGAATATATGAAAGTTTCACTTTTTGAATTAAATTCTGGAAAATAATGAACTTTTCCACAATATTCTAATTTTTGGAGATACACCTGTAGTATACTGTATGTGTTGTAAATTTAGCTTGGATGCATATTGCTAGTTTTAGGTCATTTACTGAACATTTACTGAAGTGTTAATGTTGAATGTTTGACTATAGCACTTAAGCCAGTGTTCACATTACAATGATACTGAATTATGAGGGGGAAAAAAGAACTTTGTCATAACTTTTGGTTTATTGCAAATATAATGGAAGTAAAAAATGACTAATGATTGATGTAAATGCCGTACTAAATTGTCCCTAGGAATGAATGGGTGTGTGTGTGTGTGGGCCCTGTGATGGCCTGGTGGCCTAATCAATAACAAAGTAACAAAATGATACTTATCTGTTTATGAGCAATATCATTAACCAGTGATAAGCTCTGTGGGAAAAAAAGGCAAAAACATAAAGGGAAATTCTCCTTTTAGTAGAAAAGAGTGAGATATTTTGTGATATTATTTTATTTTGATGGTCAGATACATCTTCATTGTTTGAATATTTATCAACATCATCATTTTGTATTGGATTCTTAATAAAGTGCTCTGAGAGTCAACAGTGTTCAGTTTTCCAAACTTCTTCACTGATTTTCATCCTTTTCCAGGTGCAACATTGACATTTTTCAAAGTAACTACCCTTTTCCCTGTTTGTTTTTGTTTGTTTGTTTTGTTTTTCCTGCATTGTACAGTGTGCTAAGGCAACTCTGTCTTTGTCTATGGTCATGCCAATAAACGCTCACTGGTTTGATTTACATTGAGAGATTGACAGATAGAAAGACAGATAGACAGAGAAATCTCATCTGTTTGGTTAAAACAACATTAGATTTAGTCTAAAATGGGAGAGATGAGAACTGTCTGTTTCTGATTCTCTCCGGTAGAGGTTGGGTAGAGTTTGTTGTTTCTGCTCGTTTTTCCCCCCTCATTTATCCTTTCAAATAAACATGCTATTAGAATTCAGATTCACATGATATCAACTTTATGCTTAGGGAGATGTGGTTGAAAAGAGTTTAAGATAAATTCAGCATTTTCAGTTCATTACGAGCATTTAAAAAGGAATCTGGTTAAAATGAAAAGGGTTTGGAGTTTGGAAGATTAAGGATGTTTAAAGACAGTAAGGGGATTAAGGACACACTGACACTCAAAATGAGCATCCTCCAAAGTGCCTCACTTATGACAGGCAGAGCCAAAAGGATGCCAATCATTGCTTCTGTAAAATACCAAAATTCAAACCTTGTATCTATGCCCAACTGTTGAAAAATGCAGCTTCTATGTAGCACAACATCAAAATAATGTTCACTAAATTCTCATGATAAATAACCACTGGACACAGCTGTGTCTCAGATTCACTCACAAATGGCTGCTATTTGAAAAGTCAACTGCTTTTTGAACATGGCAAAAAATGAATCCGCTGAATAAAATACCACTGCCTGCAAGACAATCAATAAGACCAAAACACTGTAAAATATCAACAGTCAAATCATGAACTATCAATCAGGTTATGACATATTCTTTATTGTTTGCCTCGACGTGCAGGTGGACTGACCCTTAAAGTGTAATAAAACTTTAGGCAGAACACACACACACACACACACACACACACACACACACACACACACACACACACACACACACACACACACACACACACACGCGCTCACACACACACAATTAAGTATTTAGTTTCCTTTGACTAAATCCACTGAAGCAGATTTAAAGATTGCTTATTTCAACAGTATTTACATTATGTACCATGGAAGAAAAACAGCAGGCTATTCATACATGATGGAGGAAACATTTTTCATTCTCTTCTCTCTTTCCTAATCTCTGTCTTTCTTTCCCACTCTTTTGCTCCCCTTCTCTTTGTCCCTTTATGGTCCTCTATCTCTCCCTCTCCCTCTCTGTATCTGGAAATGACAATTAAACAGCAATAATAATAATAATAATAATGATGATGATGATAATGATAATAATAACCAAGAATGACCAAGAACAAACTGGCCTTTTGACCATCGTAAAGGGCTTCAGTGACAACATCAAAATGGAGTTCGGACTAGACAAATGTGCCAAAGCTACATTCAAAAAAGGAAAACTTACCACCACCGAAAACATCCAAATTGACCTAGACACCACCATCCAAGATCTAGAACAAGAAGGCACATACAAATACCTGGGAGTGAATGAAGGGGATGGGATACAACATGCCAAAATGAAAGAAATAATCAGAAAGGAGTACGACTGAAGAATACGAATGGTAACAAAATCGAACTCAATGCATCCAACCGAATGGAAGCCATCAACACCCTGGCTACACCAGTCATAACTTAAGGCTTCAACATCGTTGACTGGGAACTAGAAGAGATCAGGAAACTAGATAGAAAAACAAGAAAAATACTCACCTTAGAGAGGATGCACCACCCAAAATCAGATATGAATAGATTGTACCTCCCCAGAAACTAGGGTGGCAGGGGTCTAATCCAACTGGAAACTGCCTACAAAACAACAGCAAAAAGCCTCGATACTTAACTTAACACCAAAAATGACCCCCTTCTCATGATTGCTAGAGAGCATGAAAAACAAAACAAAAAGTACTCCATAGCTAACCAAGCCACAATGTTCAGAAGAGAGCTCAACCTCCCTGAAACACCGCAACCTGAAAATGAAGCTCCAACCATCCACGCCCGAAAAGTCAAACAAAAATCAAAGTGTCACACCCAAGAACAAATGAAAAAAAATGAGAAGGGAAACAAATGCACAGGCAAAACCCAAAAAGAGTAGGTGAGAAAGATGTAGACCAACATATGACCAACCAATGGCTCAAATCAGCTGGGCTGAAATCCGAAACAGAGGGCTTTATCATCGCTGCCCAAGACCAGGACATCAAGACCAATTACTACCTGAGCAAAATCCTCAAAGATGGCACAGACCCAGCGTGTAGGATATGTGGTCAATTCCAGGATTGACCATATCGTGGCAGGGTACCCTGACCTGGCCAAAACTGAGTACCAACAAAGACACAACGAGGCCACCACATATCTGCACTGGAACATCTGCAAAGAATTCAACATCAGCACAAAAGAAAAATGGTATGAGCACGAGTCCCAAACAGTAACAGAAAAAGACGACATCACAATCTTATGGGACATGCCAATACAGACAGATCGTGAGATAAAGGCCAACAGACCAGACATCATCATCAAGAACAAAAAAGAAAAAAGCTGCCTACTCATTGAAATGTCCATCCCAACTGAAAGGAGCACCTCAGTAAAAGTAACTGAAAAACTGTCGAAATATGAAGACCTTGAAATCGAGATTGAACAAATGTGGGGAATGAAAACCACAACAATACCAGTAGTGATAGGAGCTCTGGGACTTGTAAAAAAAGGGATGGAAAAATACACTCAATGGATCCCGGGTAACACCAGAATACAAGAACTATAGAAGATCGCACTACTTGGAACATCTCATATCCTAAGAAAGGCACTATCCATCAAATAGACTTCTACCTCATTCTAACCCTAGGCCCAATGAATGGGCCCAGTTATTATGTTGTATTATGGCATAAAATTAAAGGAAATTTGTATGATAATAATAATTATAATAATAATAATGATAACAATAATATTCCTGACATTACAGTCCACCAGAACCAGAATGCAGAATCTGTGGAATGTATGAAGAAACCATCAACCACATTGTCTCAGGCTGCCCGGAACTGGCAAAGACTGAGTACATGTACAGGTGCATCTCAAAAAATTAGAATATTGTGGAAAAGTTCATTATTTTCCGTAATTTAATTCAAAAAGTGAAACTTGCATATATTCTAGATTCATTACACATAAAGTGAAATATGTCAAACCTTTTTTGTTTTAATCTTGATGATTATGGCTTACAGCTCATGAAAACCAAAAACCCAGTATCTCAAAATATTACAATATTACATAAGGCACATCAAAAAAGGATTTATAATACAGCAATGTCGACCTTCTGAAAAGTATGTTCATTTATGCACTCAATACTTGGTCAGGGTTCCTTTTGCACGAATTATTGCATCAATGCGGCGTGTCATGGAGGCAATCAGCCTGTGGCACTGCTGAGGTGTTATGGAAGCCCAGGTTGCTTTGATAGCGGCCTTCAGTTCGTCTACATTGTTTGGTCTCATGTCTCATCTTCCTCTTGGTAATACCCCATAAGCAACAGAAGGTCATTGCTGAAAGGGCTGGCTGTTCACAGAGTTCTGTATCAAATCATATCCATGGACTGTTGACTGGAAGGGAAAAGTGTGGTAGGAAAAGGTGCACAAGCAATAGGTATGACTGCAGCCTTGGGAGGATTGTCAAGCAAGGCCGATTCAAGAACTTGGGGGAGTTTCACAAGGAGTGGACTGAGGCTGGAGTCAGTGCATCAAAAGCCACCATGCACAGACGTGCCCAGGAACTGGGCTACAAGTGTCCCATTCTTAGTGTCAAGCCACTCCTGAACAAGAGACAACATCAGAAGCGTCTTACCTGGGCTAAGGAGAAAAAAAACTGGACCGTTGGTCAGTGGTCCAAAGTCCTCTTTTCAGATCGGAGTAAATGTTGCATTTCATTTGGAAATCAAGGTCCCAGAGTCTGGAGGAAAAGTGGAGAGGCACAGAATCCAAGTTGATTGAAGTCCAGTGTGAAATTTCCACAGTCAGTGATGATTTGGGGTGCCATGTCATCTGCTGGTGTTGGTCCACTGTGTTTCATCAAGCCCAGTCAGCACAGCCATCTCCCAGGAGATTTTAGAGCACTTCATGCTTCCGTTGCTGACAAGCTTTATGGAGATGCTGATTTCATTTTCCAGCAGGACTTGGCACCTGCCCACAGTGCCAAAACTACCGTGGTATTACTGTGCTTGATTGGCCAGCCAACACGCCTGACCTGAACCATTGTCAAGAGGAAGATGAGAGACACCAGACCCAACAACGCAGACAAGCTGAAGGCCACTATTAAAGCAACCTGGGCTTCCATAACACCTCAGCAGTGCCACAGGCTGATTGCCTCCATGCCATGCCGCATTGATGCAGTAATTCGTGCAAAAGGAGCCCCGACTATGTATTGAGTGCATAAATGAAAATACTTTTCAGAAGGTCGACATTTCTGTATTATAAATCCTTTTTTTTTCTTTTTTCTTTTTTGATTGGTCTTATGTAATATTCTAATATTTTGAGATACTGGGTTTTTGATTTCCATGAGCTGGAAGCTGTAGTCATCAAGATTAAAACAAAAAAGGCTTGACATATTTCACTTTATGTGTAATGAATCTAGAATATATGAAAGTTTCACTTTTTGAATTAAATTCTGGAAAATAATGAACTTGTCCACAATATTCTAATTTTTTGAGATGCACCTGTACAGGCACAACAAGGCAGCAGCAGACCTGCACTGGAAGATCTGCAGGAGTTAAAGATCATGACGACTGAGAAGTGGTACGAACATCAGCCAAAAATGGTCACTGAAAACAATGATGTCACCATCCTCTGGGACATGCCCATCCACACTGGCAGAGAGATAAAAGCCAACAAGCCCGGCATCGTTATCAAGGACAGGAAGCAAAATAGGTGTATGCTCATTGACATGGCAATACCATCCGAAAAAAAAACATCTCAGTGAAATTCACAGAGACGCTGACGAAGTACAACGACCTGGAGATTGAAATCAACAGGATGTGGGGAATGAAGACCGAAACAACACCAGTGGTCATCGGTGCTCTAGGACTCATGAAGAAGGGAATGGAAAAGTTCACCAACCGTATCCCAGGAAACATCAACATCAGTGCAGTTCAGAAGATTGCCCTACTCAGACCAGCCCACATATTACGACAAGTACTGTCAATCAAGTGACATCGGCCGTTGTGCCTCAGGTTCATAGTTTGGACCCAGCTCTATAGGATGTAAAACAGGAAGCGTGAAAGCAATAATAATAATAATAATAATAATGCATTTTATTTATACAGTACTTAACATATAATAAAATAAACACAACACACCAAAAATATAAAACACACAAAATTAATCACACTTCAAAAGCAATTCTGAACAGGTGAGTTTTGATTAGCGATTTGAATATGGACAGATCAGTGCATTTTCTGATGTGTTTGGGGAAAGTGTTCCAGCAATGATTGCACAGTGAGGGTAAAAGAGGGTCATAAAATAATCCAACACTCTGGATATTCATTGTTATGATCACCATTGACATCATCCTCTTCATCATCAATACAAGCCAGTTGCAGCAGGCAGGCAGAAGCCAACCAAGGCTATTCCGAGCATTCTCCGTCCTCTGTTGTCTGACTGAGGCAGCCCTTTAACGCTGAGGGTAGTTTGCCATTCAGGATACCTTGAAAGGAGACTATTTGGAAATGGCTTTTGGCTTTGATGGGCAGCTCCATGGGTTTGAGTCAAATGGGGCTGCGTTGATTTTTCTCGTAAAGCTATCTTAGCCAGCTAGTCTCCGATCTGGCTACCTTGTCTTATCTGATTCTCTAATGAGAAAAAATTGGCTCGTTCTCTTCTAGCAGACGGTCATAGTCTGGATGCATTGCTGGAAAATCTTGAAGGAGCGAGCAAGAACTCGGTTGGCCAAGGCCAATGCTGAGATGTCAGAGATGGTAGCCTGGTTTAGGTCGTATGGAACATACACACATATGCAAACACGTTCGTTCACAATCGTGCACAGCTGAAGCTGTATGATGGCATGCCTTATTAGCTCAGCAGCAAGAGCAGTGTCTTTATAAAGGGCCACAGCTCCCAGAGGGTAAAACTGTTCCCATTTCTTTATTTTAGAACAGAAAGAGAGAAACAGAGAAATAGACACAAAGAGAGGGATACAGAGGGAGGCAGAGGGAGAGGGAGACAGTGGGAGACAGAGAGAGAGGGAGCCAGAGAGAGAGGTAACAGGGAGAGGGAGACAGAGAGAGAAGGAGACAGAGGGAGAGGGAGAGACAGAGAGAGAGAGAGAGAGAGAGAGAGAGAGAGAGAGAGAGAGAGAGAGAGAGAGAGAGAAACAAAAAGAAAACAAGAGGGAAAGAGAAAAGAAGAAGGAGAAAAGAAACGGGGAAAAGAAATAGCCCTGGTTGAGAGACATGACAGTCTCTAAGGGGAGAAGGGATTGCTGGGTTGAAATGCCATATGCCCAAAAGCCAAGCGACAGAAGCCTGTCCCTTCTGATTAGCCCACATAAGCACAATAGCACAGTAGATTTGACCCTGGTAGCACTCTGGTGGAGGTCAAGAGGTCACCGTGGACCTTTTTCCCACTATCTCACACACCACGGGAAAACACACCAATTTATTTTTAGGGTCAACTTGTACATTTGTGTTTTAAGTATGTACATGTATGTGCTGTATGAGACAGATACAAGACTGAGACAGACACAGAGCGTAAGGCAGGGATTGGGAGAGAGCCAAAAAAAGACGAGTAAAAAAAGATCGTGAGCAACAGACGGGGACTGAAAGAGAGGGAGAAAAAAGAGTAGAGCGAAGCAGAAAGAAATAAAGAGAGGAGGAGGGATGAGCTGAGATGTTGTCATCAAAGTCAGTGAGCCACTGAGGAGGAGAGCGGGAGGGGCTATCCTCTCATCCAATTACAGTGTCCTCTGCGGCGTCTTACGCCTCTTCACTTATTACTCTGGCCATAGGGGACATTACACTGCCCATCCAAATGCCTCTCTCTCTCACTGTGGCACACACACATGCACTATTCCGAGGAGACAACAGTGAGAAGGAGTGGTTAGTCACTGTGTCTGGAGAATATATCATTCAGGGCCTGATGTGACGTGAACAATCATAATAAATGGTGACTGGGCCGAATCCTTTTAGCCAGTGCAGGGAAGGTTGCTTGAACTCTGAGTGACTCTGTCTGCAAACTCTTAAAAAAACAGAGGTAGTCCTTGAAAAGTTAACCAAATAAGGTTTCATTTGTTGCAATCCAGACATTTATTCTTATTCAACTCTTTCATTCTTTCAGAATTCAGCTCTGTGGGGCCTTTCAGTTCCCTTATTGCAGTCTGAGGGGATAACCCAGTTTAACTGTCAAAGGACTCAGCCTACCACCCCTGAAAGCAGGGACTTTCCGTTCATCTGGGCTACTCTAAGGTTTTTTTTATATCATAGTCTCTGCTTGTAGACACTGACATACTCTTTCAAAAGCTGATATTAGATCCTGCATTTGATGAGAGGCCAAAATTATTGCTAGCTGCCTAAAGCTGAAAATAGCACTTGCTCTGTGCAGCTCCAATTAGCCTGCTGTTGCCCCCCTTTAGAACAACTGTGTCGGAGAAAATTACTCTATCTTGGTACCGATGGTGCCTAGCTAATAAGAAATCACATGCTAAATAAAAAAAAGGTCAGATGAAATCATCTGTAGCATAGATACGAGTAAAAATGTTTGTGATTTTGACTCTTAGTTGGTCGGACTAAACGACAAGTGAAGCATGCTCAGAGGGTCACCAGGAATGACATGCTTTAGAATAGAATAGTGAAGCTGAGCTGAGATACCCATGTTTTCAAGGTAAATTAAATTTAACATACAATTTTTAACCACATTTAATTTCTTGTGAACACCAGACAAAAAAAAGCAAACAAATACACAATGAAATAAATATCATGTTGGTATATGCTCCCCCATACAGGCAAATTTCTGTATTTCAGTATAGAAATTTATACGCTAATCAGCATTGTCCTTTTTTGGAAATATCTATTGTCAGCAGTAAATGGATTTTTTTTTAAAGATGAATGAGATTTTATAGTAGCTAAATAAATTACGGTACTTCCCAAAGAGAATGTATTGGGTTTAAACTCCCTAGGCTGGCTAGGAAAATCAGGGTGGAAGAAAGTGAATGACTAATGTTCTGCTCCACCTCAGTGACTACAGCTGAAGTACCCTTAAGTGACACTCAGCCCCCAGCTGCTCCAATGGAGCTGCTCAGTGGCCAATGTTAGAAGACTGTTGCATTGGACAGCTTCCCTGTATAAATGTGTTTAGTTGTATGAACATGAGGAATAAAAAAGAGAGTATACCTCTTGAAATTCTTAAAACATGAGAGTTGTCATTAGCCTGCATTATCAGTTTAAGAAAAAATATTATAATTTAGAGAAAAAACTTGTTTCACTTCCGGTGTGAGAAGATGGCAGCGTGAATTCACGTTTACGGAGACCTCACCCAGTACCGTCCATGCAGTGTCTCTGTCCACGTCTGCATCTAAGTTTTGTCTTTGTCTGATGGATGGGAGAACTTGGTCTGCTGTGTCCTGTATGCTCAGGGACCACAGCCCTGCCAGGAGCTGCACCCGAGGAGCTAATACCGAGGACAGTCTGACAGGACGCGGAAGCGGGTCAGGCTAAGCTAAATGCTAGCCCATGCAGACTGACAGTTCTGATAATACTGAGAGCAGTCTGGCGGCGTCCTTGTCTGGCATTGATTGTGGTGTTTTTGGTGTCATGTGGATTGTGGGGAGGTGTGTCGAGGGTGTCTGGTTGGGAGAGCTGGCGTTGGATCAGCTGAGGGAGCCTGGTCTGCTGCATCCCATGGGCCCAAGTCAAGTCAAGTCAAGTCAAGTCAAGTTTATTTATATAGCACATTTAAAACAACCACAGTTGAACCAAAGTGCTGCACAAGCTTAAAATACAATATAAAATAAGTGACACATATACATATAAAAATATATGTAATGAAGACATAAAATAAAGAATATAAAATGTAAACAATAAAATGTAACAGTAAAAGTATATTTACACAATAAAATCACAGTGTCAAGCTCAACTTGAATTGAATGCCAGTGAGAAGAGGTAGGTCTTTAACAAAGATTTAAAAGTCTCTAGGGTCTGAGCAGATCTTATGTGTACTGGTAAGTTGTTCCAGAGATCAGGGGCAGCCACTGCAAAGGCCCTGTCGCCCCTATTCTTAAGCCTGGATCTGGGAACATGGAAGAGCATCTGGTTTGTTGAGCTGAGTGCTCTGACTGGTGCATGATGATGTATTATCTCAGATAAATAAGATGGTGCCTGCCCATTTAAAGACTTAAAAACAAGTAATAAAATCTTAAACTGGATCCTAAAACAGACAGGAAGCAAATAAAGGGAGGCCAGTACAGGCGTTATGTGATCACGTCGTTTCTTTCCTGTCAGAAGGTGAGCAGCTGCATTTTGTACAAGCTGCAGGCGATGAAGCGATGACTGAGCTACACCAACATACAATGAGTTACAATAATCCAAACGAGAGGTAATAAATGCATGAATTACCCTTTCAAGATCATGTGGAGGGAGATAGCCATTTATTTTTTCCAGAAGTCGTAATTGAAAAAAACTTGCTTTGGCTACTGAGCTTATTTGCTCATCAAAGTTAAAAGAGCTGTCAAAAATCACACCAAGATTTCTAACGAAAGAGTGACTGTAGGAAGCTAAAGGGCCAAGAGCACTATCATAACCATCCAGAGGATCAGTTTGTCCATATACAATTATTTCTTCTTTCTTATGTCTTATTTTGATTTAGTTTCAGGAAATTCAACTCCATCCATGTTTTGACATCCTTTAAACAACTAAGCAAAGCCTGTATAGAATCTCTGCTGTTTGTTTTTGTAGGCAGATAGATTTGCAAATCATCAGCAAAACAATGAAAATACATATTGTGTTTTTTGTTAAAAATGGACCCCAAGGGCAGTATAAACAACGAAAAGAGAACAGGGCCCAAAATGGAGCCTTGGGGGACCCCACAGTTAAGTGCTGAAGAGAATTGGTCTACATGGACAGAAAAGCTTCTATTTGACAGATAAGACTTGAACCATTCTAGGGCAGTACCTTTAATGCCTACACACAGCTCAAGGCGTGATAAAATAATATTATGGTCAACCATGTCAAAGGCAGCAGTCAGGTCCAAAAGCACCAGAACAGCAGAGTTCCCAGAGTCCATAGTTAAAAGAAGATCATTAAAAACTCTTAAAAGGGCTGTTTCAGTGCTGTGACATGATTTGAAACCAGACCGGAACTTTTCAGAAATGCCATTAATGTCTAGGTGCGTTTGTAATTGTACATAACCTGCTTTCTCTAAGACTTTTGAAAGAAAAGGCAGTTTAGAAATTGGCCTAAAATTAGATAGAACAGAGTGATCAAGATTGCTCTTTTTGATGAGGGGCTGTACCACAGCATGTTTGAAAGCAGCAGGAACACAGCCTGAGAGAAGAGAGGTGTTTATCAAATTTACCATACAAGACCCAACAGTGGTAAAAACATCCTTTAACAGTCTGGGTGGAATACTGTCAAGGAGGCAATGTGAAGGCCTCAAATGGTTAACTACCTCAGATATAAAGGAGAGGGACACACGGGCTCAAACTGCTCCAAGACAGCTGGGCACACAGAATAAACAGTAGGATCTGAGGCCGAAGAAGATGGTGAGGCCCTAATAGCAGAGACCTTATCTGTAAAACTTTAAGAAATTCTTCACAGAGCGTGGGTATTGGCACTATGCAAGGAGAATCACATGGATTTATAAGACAGTTAATAGTATTAAAAAGAACCTGAGGCCTATGACAATTGTTGGACACAAGGTTTGATATAAACCAAGGACCACACATGGCCCCTGCCTGGAGCTGCGCCCAAAGAGGAAAAACTGAGGACTGTCTGACAGGACATGGAAGTGGGACAGGCCAAGCTAACTGCTAGCCCATGCAGACCAACAGTTTCAACAGTCATCCTGGCTGGTGTTCGTTCCCTTGGACAGTAATTTCTTGTTTAGTTTGGATCTAAGTGTTAGTTTGGATATGTGTGTTCTTGTAGTTCTTTTAGTTTTTGGATATGTGTTTTTGTCTTTGCAATGCACTGCTGTGGTCTGGGGGAAATGATATTTCGTTTCATTTCATGCATGCAAGTACATGAAATAAAATGACAAAATATTCCTGATTCCTGAAAAGACATGATGTCTTAAAAAAACATTGTGGGAGAATTACACTGTAGCATTCCCTGTACTTGACCTTCTTGAGTGGTGCAAGTGCATCTCTTTATTTATGTGAATGAGGTATATGTTTGTGTCTCACTTTGAGATATGTGAAAACCACCAAACTTCAGTTACAATGTGTGGCAAATAAAAGCAGTTCTTCTAAAACATATTTCATAACATTAGGTACGATAACTCTTCAAATATAATACATGGAAAAGTTGTTGAGCCTCATTTATTTAAAAAATCAATTATTAAAACAGTGTGTGTATTATCTTGCACATATATCCAAACTTAAATTCTTGCTGAATTTACAACATTTTGAGGCACAGATTTATTTTGTATTCACATGAGCATGTTGATTAATGCCAGACCCTCATAACTGAAAAGTATGACCATGATGTAATCTATTACCATTAAGTGACACTCCCATCTGATGGAAAGTGGGAAGGATCCTAATCCAAAGACAGAGCTGAATAGCATAGAAATGAGGGGAACATTTCAAAGCCAGAGTTTAACTTTACATTGAACTAGTACAATCTTAAATCACATTTCACATTTCATTTACCAGATTTAGCAGTGACATTACTGCTCCAGACAAACAAATCTGTTTAAAAACTCCATCATTATAAAGTTTAATGCAGCATCTTCAGTAGAACGCTGCATTAGTGAGGTTAAAGAAAGAAAATGGTTCTACCTAAAATTGATTTGGATGAGAAAATTGCTGCAAAACAATTAAACTATAGAAGGATACATTTTCCTGCTTAGATAAGCCAGACATGAACAACCATGTGCCATGGAGTGCCAAGAGTATTCAGGTTTTCCTTTCACTCAATCACTACACTGACAGGTTTCACTGATTAGTCTGTCATCTTTGGTTGAAGATGTCCTAATCAGTGAAACCACCTGGTATACACATTGACTGGGAGCAAAATATGCATACTTTGCACTCCATGGCACACGGTTGTCTATATCTGAGATAAGCAATGGTGTCAACTGATCAAGTCCCTGACATACACAAGTGCAATCCATGTCACCAATGGTAATGAGGCAGGCTACTTTGAAAGAATGTTTTCTTGTACATGCTAGTACTCAGCAGAACAGCACTGCTGTGAATGAGAAACCTTAAGAGGTTTAAGTCTATATGAATTATTTGTGAAGAAAAGCACTGATATCATACTCGATAAATTAGGCCCATTGTTCCCGGCCCATTGTTCCCTTTTTTTTACTGGGGACTGGTTGAGCAGATTTAAACCCTCTACCTGTGCCATTAACCCCATTCCCACTAGTTTCTTGAAAAAGTTTTTGACTGCCAATTGAAAGAAGTTTTAAGTATTGTCAAAATCCCTGCAGGTTGGATATCTTTTCTTTTCTTTTTTTGACACTTAATCATCTGAAAGTAAGGACACTGGACGGACATTTTTAGCAACTACAGACAAAATTCCAATTTAAATATTTATGAGCAAAATACTTGGGTAGCTGGCCTATCTTTACTTGACTAATCATTTAAAATATCATATTTGTAGTGCATTTATTTCAAATAGCATATTTGAAATAGTCCAAATGGGTTTCTGTCCCAAACAGTATATAACTTGATTTGGTTAAGGTTTTTGTTTATGATCTCACAACTGAGTTTGATGGGAAACATTCACTGCCCTGGTGCTTTCATATATTAGTGCTGCACCTTAGCTGACTACAACAATAGATAGGCCTCTGAGGCACTGTTTTGAACTGGTGTCATTCATCGTTCAGAAATCAGGCTTTCCTGGTCTCCCTAGGTATATTTTCATTACAAATATTTAAAGTTGCATGTGGAGTGCCACGGGGTTCAATTTTGGGTCCCCTTCAATTTAGGCTTTAAATGATTTTTGGAGCATGCCACACCAGATATTTCTGTCCACTTGTTACCGTTACTGGCTGTATTATAAACATCCATGTACGAATTGGGCTGAACTTTCTCCTTCAAAACAAAACGGAGGTTTTGGTGATTGATGGGAAGAAGGCAAGTCTGGGCAACAGAAGCTTATTTTGAAATTAACTACGTTTGAACTAATTGTTAAATCCCAGGCAAGAAATCTTGTATAATGGGTTGTGATTTGAATTTTGAGCCACACATAGGAAATGTAACCAAAACAAAATTTTATTAACTAAAGATATTGCATAGATTAGGCTTTTCCAGTTAAGATGTACTTTATTAATCATCATCTGCATTTTAAACCATCCTTGCTATGTAGCGAGGAGCAGTGGGCAGCCGCAGTGCAGCGCCAAGGGACCAACTCCAGTTCTTCTTTCCATTGCCTTAGTCAGAGGCACAGACAGGAGTATCAACCCTAACATGCATGTCTTTTTGATGGTGGGAGGAAACTGACGCACCCGGAGGAAACCCATGCAGACACAGGAGAACATGAAAACTCCACACAGAAAGGACCTGGGACAACAGCCTGGGGTTTGAATCCAGGACCTTTTTGCTGTGAGACAACAGTGCTAACCACTGGACCACCAGTCTGCAAATACCCGGAAACTCATGCATAATTTATTACTAGCAGATTGAATTATGTAATGCATTGCTTGCTAGTCTCTCAAAAAGGCAACTGGGCAACTATAACACAACAGAATGCTGCAACAACCGACACACATGGAGTTTCCAGAATATATGTTACATAACAAAAACTAACCTCATTAGATTTAGGCTGGCTTTGTGAAGCTAGCCTGACCCCATCTTTTACCAAAAACCAGTCAATAGTCTAGGTTCATGAATGACACCTTGACTGGGTATCATCTGCAGTTGTGTCCAGGTTCATAATTGATCAATTTGTCAGAATCGAGTACCAAATGTTTCCATGCTTTGCAAGTTATAGCTTAAATCTCAAAAGTTTATTTTAGAACTTAAGTTAACCAGTGATGTGATTCCAGTTGGGGAATTGGAGTGATATGATTTATTCTGTAACTGCTGTGTTAAATTCCATGCTGCTGCATTTTTTTCTAATTGGAGTAACTTGAGAGACTATATTCAGATATATTTAATGTGGATTGAGCTAGGTCTTTTGAATGACAATAAGTCTTTACATGATTTACAATAATTTTAAGAACACCATACCTTCTAGAATAAAACTTATAAACATCTCTGAAAATAATCTTTGAGATTCAAACTGGTTGTAGTATTCTGAGAAGAGATTATTGTAATGAAGTGAATTTGTCTTCATGGAATTGAGAAGCACTTTTGTCAGAGCAGTTACTGTTTGACATCCAAACACACAATCTCATCAACAATCAAGATCACACCTCTTATCAACACATGTTCAAAATTGTCATTTGGCCTTTCTACTGATCATAAGAATATATTCGCATAAAATCCAGGTCACTGATACTTGAAGACAAACTACAAAAGAGAAACAGCTCACTATCTCTACATACTATATCTGTTTACAACTTACGGAGACGTGTGGCTGGGGAGATGTATTTGGGTTGACGATGATGCTTTGGTAAGCAACATTTCAGGGGCCCCCTATATCTAGATGCCCCACCCCCAAATCCTTGTTATTTAAGACAAAAATATGTTCAATTCTTCTGGCATGTTGTACTTTTAAATTTGCTCACTTGAAAAACAAACAGATATCTCCTCTGCACCAAGCCCTGAGGTTACCCTGCTGTAGAACAGGGTGGAACTAGAGAGAGTGTGTGTTCAGGGGTCCAGGGGAAAGGCTGACACTGTAACATCACCACATTCACCAAATTACTCTAAATAAGAAAAAGACTCGTGATTCAGTCTGACTGTCCTAGTTCAAATGGAAATTTAGTTAGACTTTGTGAATCTGAAGAGATCAGATATAGAGAATGCAAAACTTTTTATTTGCCAATTTTCACACTAACAAGTGAGAAAGAACAAGAACACGTCATAGATGCAAAGCATAATTACTGTGAACAAAACAACACAGGATCATAGACTTGAGTTTGTAATTCGAAGTAGGCTTAGAATTTTTTTGTGGCTTTTTCCCCCTTTTTCTCCCCAACTGTACCAGGCCACTCTTCCGAGCCGTCCCGGTTGCTTCTCTACCCTTTCCGCCAATCTGGGGAGGGCTGCAGACTAACTACATGCCTCCTCCGACACATGTGGAGTCGCCAGCCACTTCTTTCCACCTGATAGTGAGAAGTTTTGCCAGGGGGACGTAGCACGTGGGAGGATCATGCTGTTTCCCCCATCCCCCCCCCCCGAACAGGTACCCCGACCAATCAGAGGAGATGCTACTGCAGCGACCAGGACACATACCCACATCCGGCTTCCCACCTGCGGACATGGCCAATTGTGTCTGTAGGGACGCCCGACCAAGTCGAAAGTAACAAGGGGATTCAAACCGGTGATCCCCATGTTGGTAGACAACGGAATAGACCGCTACGCTACCCGGACACCTCAGGAAGTAGGCTTAGTAGTATTGACTGCACATTTTCAAATGATTAGCTAAGGTTAAATATTATTCACATCATATGCTGACTGGATGTTAAACATTTACAGTTTAACATTTTTAAAATGGATGCTTTTACAACAGTTCAACAGAGCTAACATTAACTTCTCTAAATCATATGTCTAGTTAACATACAACCCAGAAAAACAAGCTGACCTACCAGAAAAACTTGGAAACTTTTTATCAAAAGATTAATTTGTTTGAGCATGTCAAAGGTGATTGGGTACATCATACTTGCATCTCTCTCGGTGGCATTTCCGTAAAATGGGCAATAAGTGCACAAGTGAGAGAATACAAGGGAGAAGCTAAAAGAGAAAGGTAGTAGGTGTGCAGTACATGTTGCCAATTCTTACCAATGAGGATTATAATGCTAACTCGGGGAAAAAATAGTGCAAAATCTTTAATGTCTCACAGCTGCACAAATCTTTAGATGCACTCACAAACTGTTGCAGTGGTCACTTGTTAATAAGTAGTTTATTACTAGAAAAGTCTCATTACTGTGGATAATAGGGGGGAATGGGGGTTTCATTTGCACAGTGGGAAGCCAGTTCATATGTCTAAGCCATGCTCAAATTGAAATGTTTAATTATGGAGTCCCTAGTATCCACTATATCCCCAGAACAGAAATACCAGGGTCAGAACACAACACGTTTTGTAGGCTCTCCATTCGTTGTTGACAATGTTTTCTAAAAATTATAATGAGAACAAATTGAGCTCGAAGTGTGCTGACTAGGGAAAAACAGACAGTAAATGCTGGGTCTCCTGGGGGTCGGTAAATATCCTCACACTGATACAGCCATGCAGGGCAAAAATAATTAAAACAATGTAACATAATTGGTGGAAAATGACAAAATGACACTTCTACATACACAACTGCTGGTGAAGGCAATCATACAAAGAGGGGAGCACACGCGCGCGCACACACACACGCACACACACACACACACACGCGCGCGCGCGCGCGCACACACACACACACACACACACACACACACACACACACACACACACACACACACACACACACACACACATACCAGCCACCCAGCAACACTTTTCTGCTGCTGCAAAAATCATGAGAATATGAAAAGGTGAATATTTGAATATTGCTCCCTAAATGCTGCAAATGAACCTTCCAGTCATTATGAAGTCTGACACTGGCAGCTTGTAGAAAAGTTTTTCGAAAAAAGTGACTGCTGCTAATGGCACACCATTACAACTCAAATGATGAAATGAAATATACACCTAAATTGATAACAATTAGAATTTGTACAGAGCTGCTTAGGTACGACAACCATTTCTCCAAATGCAAAAGTGTTCAGGGAAAGATGTCTGGGTAGCGTAGCGGTCTATCCCATTGCCTACCAACATGGGGAATGCCGGTTCAAATCCCCGTGTTACCTCCGGCTAGGTCGGGCGTCCCGACAGACACAATTGTCCATGTGTGCGGGTGGGAAGTCAGATGTGGGTATGTGCTCTGGTCACTGCACTAGTGCCTCCTCTGGTTGGTTGGTGCGCCTCTTCGGGGGGGAGAGGGAACTGGGGGGAATAGTGTGATCCTCCCATGCGCTACGTCCCTCCTCACTCTTCACTCTCAGGTGAAAAGAAGCGGCTGGCGACTCCACATGTATCAGAGGAGGCATGTGGTAGTCTGCAGCCCTCCCTGGTTTGGCAGAGGGTGTGGAGCAGTGACCAGGATGGCTTGGAAGAGTGGGGTAATTGGCCAGGTGCAATTGGGGAGAAAAAGGGGGTAAAATAAAAAACTGTAGAAAAAAAAAAAAAAAAAAAAAACAAACTGTTTAGGCAAGGGCATATGGAAGAAAAAGGGAGGGAGGGGGCTTTCACAGTGTCCCAAGCCTTTAGACAGACATCATGATATGCTAAATAAGACACATTAGAATGTGTGTGTGTGTGTGTGTGTGGGGGGGGGGGGTCCAGTATCAGATCTGATCAGGGAACCCAGAATTCCTAGCAGCGCACTTGCAATGAGGCATATGGTAAACACTTTGGATAAATACTGACCCAGAGAAGCATCCAACGCACAACCTGAACTTTATCCATTAAAGATGTATTCACCAACAGCAATTTGTAGAATGCATTTGGAAAGCCGATGTCAATAAGCTTAATGGATAGAGCAATCACCGCAAACATCCAAACACAGCAATGGCTAATTAGCTACCACTAAGACTTTTTCAGGCAACAGAGTGGCTGGCTAGAAAAAAAACCCAGTAATAATAAGAGATGATCATTTCTGACATTGCAAAAAAAACAAAATAAAAACAAAACAACAACAAAAAATGAAGCTCAAGGCTTGAATGACTCAGAATCCCAGCTGCTGTTTTGTGTCCATGATTCTGAGGACATTCCCACGCATGTTTTCCAAGTAGTCAGATTGCAACAAATGCAACTCCTCGTGTGGGCTGAAGACTACGAGCCCTGTCTAAGAAGGGTCCCAAATCTGTCCCTAAATATCAGATTTAAAGAATGATCTCTCTATTTTAGCAGGAGAAACCCTTCGACACCTCTGTCAGTATCATAAAACAGATCATTCTGAAATATGTGGGGGCACTTTCCACGAGTCAATGGCGCTGTTGCAAAGAACAAATTATTTCAAAAACATAACCTGCAATTTTGGATATTGTTTAAACAGCATTTTGTTTCTTGTGCAAATTATAGGGAAATGTAGCTTTAAAAGAGGCCAGTGGAGGATGAAGTGATATTTCTGTATGGATGGGTGCACACAACAATTAACACATTGTGTGGCATCAGCTAAAACAATGGAAAGAGAGAGAGGGTAGAAAGAGCGAGAGAAATATGGGAAGAATTTAGAGGGCAGTTAAGGCAGGGTAGTGAAGAGGAGGACAGATGGAAAACAAAGGAGACTCAGAAGAAAGGCAAAAAAATGGTGAGAAAATGAAAGGGGAGAATAGAACAGAGCAGACTTGAGAGGAGAGGTTTAGTAAAACCCAGGAGGTGCTATTAAAATGCTCATGCAGTAGTTTCACACAGTATATGACGGAGAGACACTTCAGCAGCAATCTGGAAGGTAATCACCCCAATTTGTAATCTAAATGATGCATATCCCACTGAATCCCGGTGGAAGCGTTAGTCAGAAATCAGTGAGAGAGGTGAGGATGATTTGTCATCGTGACGGCAACAAAGCTGAAGGAGCCACTCAGATGAATTACTGTTTTTCCCAATCATGGCCATGGGAACAAATGTGTGTCTGGGAGGGATTGTGCAGCAAATCACCTCATTATCTGTTCCATGTGCAAGTGAACAAGATGTAAACATATTTAATGCTGTTTATGGACCTACAAGTCTGTAAAGAAAGTTTTGTCAAGAATAAAATCTAAGATAAAGAGCAGAACAGAACAAAATACAGAAGAGAACACATCAGGAAAAAAAACAGAACACAGCAACACACACTAGTGGACATCAGACAAGAATAAAATAGAAAATAGCATAAAATAGTATGCTACAGTACAGATTAGAAAACACTGAGTAACCAGTTTATCAGGTACACCTATCAAGTAGTGTGTTGTGCCTCTTTTGGCAGTCAGAACAGCAGGAATTTGACTAGGGCTGGACTCTACAAGATGCTGGCTGCATTGTGCAGGATTGTTGTCCATCCATCCATCCATTATCTGAACCGCTTATCCTGCTCTCAGGGTCGTGGGGATGCTGGAGCCTATCCCAGCAGTCATTAGGTGACAGGTGGGGAGACAAAGACATGTAGGTCATGTGATTTGGCATTATTAAATTGTCCCTAGGTATGAATGTGTGTGTGTGTGTGTGTGTGTGTGTGTGTGTGTGTGTGTGTGTGTGTGTGTGTGTGTGTGTGTGTGTCAGCCCTGTGATGAACTGGCAGCCTGTCCAGGAAGGTTGTACTATGCGGAAATGATTGCATTGCACAGTTGCTGCAAATTAGAAGGATGCACAGTCTTGCTCTCAACAGCCCTTTCCACCTCATCCAGAAGATGCTTGATAGGGTTGAGATGTTGGGACTGTGCATGCCACGGAAGAAATTTCGCTGTCACGTCTCTGGAACTATTTGGCGATGACACTTGCCTTGTGACATTGTGCATTTGTAACAGAGATAAGAATTACATATTATAAACTTGCTGAAGTTAGGCAAAATGTATTAACTTATTGTTCTTTATATATTGAGTTTTTCTTGTACTCACCCTATTCAAACCTGACATCTTTCACTTAGCACCTCCTAGGGGGTGATGGTTGTGGTCAAGTGCATTATGTGGTAGCGTCTCTGTCCCTTCTTCACATGGCGATGACAGGGTTGGTATGTTTTTCTATAGAGCTCAATCCAAATATGGCTAAAAAGGCGTTATAAATAGCAAAAAGTGCAGTCCAGTCATGGCAATTGATGTATATACTATGTATGTACAAAATTTTTCCATGCATTTTTCCATGCAGCACAGTGACGCAGTGGTTAGCACTGTTGCCTCACAGCAATCAGAAACAGTTTATTGTCATTTCTGTCATGTACTTGCATACACAAAAGAAACAAAATTTAGTTTCACCTAGCCGATAGTAGTGCAACACAAAACATCAAAGGATAAAAACACATATCCAAATTCCCAAACTCGCCACCACCAAAAAGATACAAAAACAGAGACAACAAAGCAACAACAAAAAAGAAAACACACACACACACACACACACACACACACACACACACAGTTAACAACACAGTCCATTCAGTGCAACACAGTCCCAAAATTCCACTGTCCAGAGAACGAATGCCAGCCAGGATGGCTGTCGGAACTGCCGGTCTGCATGGGCTAGCGGTTAGCTTAGCCTCCCTGCTTCCGCATCCTGTCAGACTGCCCTCAGTGCTTCCTCTTCGGGCACAGCTCCAGGCAGGGCTGTGGTCCTTGGGCCCACCGGACGCGGCAGACCAGGCTCCCTCAGCCGATCCAACGCTATCTCTCCCTGCCAGACACCTTCGACACACCTCTTCCGCACTCCATACGACGACACAAATGCAGACGCAGACAAAAACACTGCACAGTTGACGCTAAGCGAGGCCGCCGCCAGACCATCTCGGTGCTTCCTCCCCGGACGCAACTCCGAGCAGGGCCGTGGTCCCTGGGCCCACAGAAGGCAGCAGACCAAGCAAGCTCTCTCAGCCGATCCAACGCCAGCTCTCCCAGCCATTAAATGAAAAAAAATAAATTGAAGATCAAAATAAAAACTTCACATGATGACACAAACTTAGATATAGACATGGACAAAGACACTGCATAGTCGGTACTGGGTGAAACCGCTGCAAACATGAGTTTGCGCCGCCATCTTCCCACCGCAAGAAGGTCCTGGGTTCGAACCCCGGGGTTGTCAAACCTTGGGGGTCATCCCAGGTCGTCCTCTGTGTGGAGTTTGCATATTCTCCCCGTGTCTGCGGTGGGTTTTCTCTCTGGGTGCTCTGGTTTCCCCCACCATCAAAAAAGACATGCATGTTAGGGTTAATACTCCTGTCTGTGCCCTTGACGAACTGGAGTTGGTCCCCGGCGGCTTCACAGCGGCTTCCCACTGCTCCTAGCTACACAGCTAGGATGGGTTAAATGCAGAGAAGAATTCCCTTTTGGGGCTCAACAGAGTTTATAAAAAAAAAAAAAAAAAAAACAGAAATTTTTTTTATATATATATATACATTCCGCTCCTCATTTCTCATTTGTTGAGCACTTTTATCAACACCATTGATGGTTTATAATTTCAGTGGACAGCAACCAATGAGAGGAGAAAACATTTGAACTATTACAACCAATAACAAAGCTGATGATAAAAACAAGCTGATGAGTGTGCGACGCACGAAACAAGCTTATACTGTGATGTTTTTTCCCCCCTACATCTATATTGATATGCCGCTCCTCAATAGTTGAGCACTTTTATCAATACCATTGACGGTTTCCGAAAAAAACAAAAACAAAAAAAAAGCTTTACTATATATACCGTATATATAATCCAGTTAGTCAAGTAAATTCTCTATGACTAACTGGATTATTTTGCTCCTTATTTGTTGAGCACTATCCCTACCATTGAGCGTTTCTTTTAACGAATATATATATACTCTTTTTTTTAGTGTATCTTTTGCTAAACTTCACGATAGATGAAACGTTCACTCAAGCTAATGAGGTGTGTAATGGCTGCCATTGTTCTCCGCTAGCTAACATTTTGGTTACATTTCTCTATGCAGAGTGCCGGAGTTGAGCTGACAATATATGACCACAACATCTATATGTTGATTTTGTTTTTTGCCAGAGTTGAGTTGTGCCAGAAATAAATCAGCCTGCAGCAGCTACCCTGAATTCAGAAGACTGGTGTGGTTTCTACAAAATATAGCCAGAACAAGGGGGTCATACATTATTATGCTAGAAATGTCCATCCGAGTGTGGATAAACTGTAGCCCTTGAGGGATGAGCTTGGTCAGAGAAAATGTGCAGATACACAGTGCTTTTTCAGACATTCTTCAATAGGTATTATGGCCCTGTGTCCCAGGAAAACATTCCTCACACATCACATTGCCACCACCAGCCTGTACTGTTGACACCAAACAGGATGGCTCCATGGACTCGTGTTGCTTATCCCAAATTCTGATCCTTCCATCAGCATGAGGCAAAGGAATCTGGATTTGTCCGACCAGGCAACTTTTTTTCCACTCCTCAATAGTTCCGTTTTGATGCTTCTGTGTCCACTAGTGACACACTTTCCTGTGCTTTGCTAACAACATCAGCACCTGACATGGTCTTTGGCTGCTGTAGCCCATTCGAGACAAAGTCTGATAAATGGTGCATCCTGAGATGACATTCTGCACACCAATGTAGAATGTGATTTGTCTGGTTGTGGCCCGTCTAGCAATTCTCCTTTGACCCGTCTGTTCCACTAGCTGTTTTCCTCCACAGGATTGCCAATCACTGGCATTTTTTTGCATTTCCCACGATTCTCAGTAAACCTTTAAAACAGTTGTGCGTGAAAAGCCCAGGAAAACAGTTGTTTGGGAAACACTAGAATCAGCATGCCTAGAGCCAACTACCACACCACATTCAAATTCACTGAGTCACTTCATTTTCAGCCCATTCCAAAACTCAAATTGAACACTAACTAAAGCAAGAAACGCTGGTTTCTACCACATGCCACAGTCATGTGAAGTATGACATGTTGGACTATACCGTTTGTGTGAAGGTGGGGGTGTAGCTAAAAAACTGGTGACTCGGTGGATATCCGAGCAGAACAGAACAGAAAATAAAATGTGAGGAGAAGGAGGTTGTTTAGTCAGGATTTGTTCAGTCATGTTCAAGTTATTGTATGCTTTTCCTACCTTGTAATCAAGGTCACCTTAACCCTGTGTCAGTATCTGCCTGCAGATACACTGTGTGTGTGTGTATGTGTGTGTGTGTGTGTGTGCATGTTATATTTCTATATCTCAAGTCAAGTTTATATAGCCCTCAATCATAGTTTCAGCCTCAGAGGGCTGTGTCATATCTGTGTCCATGGTTCTCTTGGTAATGGCACTTCACTGTGAGAGACATCCATTATAGAGTTAACTCAGAAAGAGAAGATGAGGTATACTCTCTAATGGCTTCACACGAGTATATTTTAAAGTAGCGTGTTAAGAGGAAGATGCAAACAGATGAGCACCATATTGTCTCCTTCATAAACTAAAAGCAGTGCAGCAGATATTTCAAGCATACCCTCATAGGTTGTTGGTTTCTTGAGTACCATCAGGACTGGTTTTACCGGCAGGCCTTTGTCGTAAGCCCACCTTTGAAGTCCACACCTATGAAAAAAAAAAAGTATACTTAAGTTAGCACAAACAGCACAGCACCAGCGTTTACATTCATTTCTCTCTACAAGAGGTATTTCTCCAGACAGACAATGGTGCAAGATGACATTTTTCTTTTCAATTTAAAGCTACAAATATTTTCATTATTGCTTAATTTCCTGATACCTATATCTAGAGCCAAGTACCTGCTTTGGTACTTGATGACACTAAGTCCCAGGGTCAATTTGAAAAGAAACAGTAACCAGGGCTGTTGTATCAAAGCGTTCTCCACCAGCCCCCACCAAAAAAACCAAAACAAAACAAAAACAACACAAAAAAACAAAACAAAAAATATGTGAACCATTTTTGGCTATTTATGTTGTAGTATCTGTTGATAAAAGGTCTTTCGCAAGCTTTGTCTGACAGTGTGGCAACATGGGTTGATTTACAGAAGGAAAGTTGGAGTGTGTAAATGGACAAAGACAGAACCTAGACATTTTCTGGAATATTCTTCCGTATACTCAAAACTGACATGCTTTGGCATGCGGGTGGTGTGACAGTCTGTTCCGTTGCCTACCAATATGGAGATTGCCGGTTCGAATCCCCGTGTTACCTCCAGCTTCTGACGTCTCTACAGACACATTTGGCTGTGTCTGCGGGTGGGAAGCCGGACGTGGCAATGTGTCCTGGTCGCTGCACGAGCGCCTCCTCTGGTCGGTCAGGACGCCTGTTCAGGGGGGAGGGGGAACTGGGGGGAATAGTGTGATCCTTCCACGCGCTACATCCCCCTGGCGAAACTCCTCACTGTCAGGTGAAAAGAAGCAGCTGGCGACTCAAAATGTATCGGAGGAGGCATGTGGTAGAGTGCAGCCCTCCCCGGATTGGCAGAGGGGGTGGAGCAGTGACCGGGACAGCTTGGAACAGTGGGGTAATTGGCCATATACAATTGGGGAGAAAAAGGAGGAAAACAAATCCAACCCCCCCCCAAAAAAAAACAAAACAAAAAAAACAAAAACAAAAAAACAAAACTGGCATGCCTTGCCTGTGTACTAAGTGCCTTTGTAAATGATACATTTGTATCAGCCAGTCTGGTGCTTTTGAGCAGGCATTTTGTGACTGGCAGGTTATCACCTTGATGTTCCTACACCTTGCAGATAAGTTGTTACCACTTCAAATTACCATTTAAGCTTTTCCTTACTTTTTATGTCTAGTTGCTATTATGCTTATCTTTATTTTTCATCCCTTTACTATGCCTAGTTTTGTTTTATGCTTATCTTTTTTTAAATTTCTGCCTGTTTCTATTTATCTTTTCAAAATTTCCACGGGGATCATTAAAGTTCAAATTGAACATGTTTTCTTTTAAGTTTGTGTATGTGTGTGTGTGTGTATGTGTGTGTGAGAGAGAGAGACAGACAGACAGACAGACAGAGAGAGACAGAGACAGAAAAAGACAGCGCGAGAGACAGAGAGAGAGTGTGTGTGTGCTCAATCTGTCTCAGTTTATGTCGAGCGTCTGGTAAGAATCTTTAATTGTGAGGAAAGTAGTCAATTTGAATCATATCAGAGACTGAAAGGAAATTAAATTAATGTAACACTCACACAAGCATTGTCGCACATAAAACACACACACACACACACACACACACAGACACACAGACACACACACACACACACACACACAATTGCTGCAGGCGAACAGGCAGCTACTGAAACAAGCTTCTGTGTCGGTATCTGTGTGTCTGCATTGCAACACAGATAAAGAGTCTCTGGGTAACTGTCTCAGCAGGACTCCACTTTTACAGCCATCCGTTCTTCTCTGATGACTGAATTTTCGATCAAGCAACCAAGATGGAACACTTGAGGTGTCCTTTAGATGACTACGTAAAAACAAGCTGTCAAGACTTGGTAGTAAACCACTGTGATGGTTTGGCTCAGTGTTGTGTGGGACAACCTCACTTCTTGACGGATGACCTCAAAATGTGCTTTTGGTTGCCCTGTGTGCAATTAGGATTTTTCCTTAAACTCGACCCCTGCTCGGGGATGCAGAGGCGCACCACTTCAAAAACCAAAATGTAATTAATATCTGCTGTGTGTGCAGGCTGACACATCATAACAACGCTGATTGGTCAAGCAGGAGCATTTATCTGGCAGGGTGACATCAGTGCAAAACCAAAGCAGTAGACTGGACTAAGGAGACGTCGCAAAGATTGGCATGTCACAGAACGAAAGACAAAACAACATAACTCAGAAAAAGGTAGTGGATATACTGTATATACCAGTGGATATATTGTATATACCAGTGGATATACTGTATATACCAGTGGATATATTATATATATATATATATACCAGTGGATATATTATATATACCAGTGGATATACCAAGGGTTCTCACACAGCATTTTGGTATTTTATTTATTTTCCTTGTTTTCCTTTCCAGATTTCTTCAACTATTTCTGCGTAATTTGATTTGACACTGCTCTCTAGGGCACACGCAAGTACCGACGTGTGTGTGTGTGTGTGCGTACGTGTGTGCACATTTGTGTGAGAGAGAGAGTGTGTGTGTGTGGGGGGGGGGTGCTGTGAATGTCTGGGAGCGAAGACAGACAAACATGATAGACGGACAGGCTTTGATCGCAGCATCTGCTGATCCTCCACATAAACATTAATCACACTACATCAGACACAGGGCGCACAAAGGGCTTCAAGACCCCATATACAGTTTATCTGGAGAAAACCATGGACTATTCATGAACAAACGTTGTTATGGATTCAAGTGAACACTTCGGCATACATTGACACCATAGTTCCTGCGTGAATGTTATTTGTTTGAGGTTCATTTTAAAATGAGGAATCTTCCATCTGCTAATTATAAAAGCTGTTCTTGCCAAATTTTCACTTCCTTTCTACTGAAATGCTTAATAGCAGTATCTTAGAGGGGTATCAGCTATTGAAAAAAAAAACCAAAAAAAAAAACAACTAATGAATAAACATGGTCCCGATTTTCTTCATTGTGGATATAAAACATTTTGGAATGAAGCTGGTTTCTAGCCACCAAGTGCTCCTCATGACTAAATTATAACTGGTTTATCACTGAAGGACTGGACTGCATCTATTATTCAGGCCTGCACCTTGTCTACAGCGGTGATGCTCCTCAGGCGTTTCCAAAGTGGAGAGGGAAAATTAAAGTTAAAATTAATTCAACACCTTCTTTGAAATAAAGTCACTCTGCCAAAAACTCAGTAAATCACACATTTATTTTCAACTTTATGTCTCTGTGGAGTTGGTTTTAGACAAACCAATTTTCTGATATTTGTGATGTTTCAATTTATTTATCTTTTGATCATGGGAGTTGCTCCCGTGTCTTACTTGTGTACCGTTTTGTAGCGCTACTTTTGGAAAAGTAGTATTTCTTCTTTATTTAATGTTGTTAAGTTGAGTTTTGTAACTCTTTTCAAGGTTGATAGAGTGAGCTGAAGTCCCCCCCCCCCTTTTTCTCCCCAATTGCACCCGGCCAATTACCCCACTCTTCCGAGCCGTCACAGTTGTTGCTCCACCCCCTCTGACGATCCGGGGAGGGCTGCAAACTACTGCAAGCCTCCTCCGATACATGTGGAGTCACCAGCTGCTTCTTTTCACCTGATAGTGAGGAGTTTCGCCAGGGGGATGTAGCGCGTGGAATGATCACGTTATTTCCCCCCCCCCCCCCCCGTTTCCCCTTCCCCCTTCCCCCTGAACAGGCGCCCTGACCGACCAGAGGAGGTGCTTAGTGCAGCGACCAGGACACAAACCCACATCCGGCTTCCCACCTCCAAACACGGCCAATTGGGACGCCTGACCAAGCTGTTGGTAGAGGCTACAGAATAGACTGCCATGCCACCTGGACCCCCCCCCCCAAGATAGATGAAGCTTAACTAAGAACTGTGCAAACTGAAAAACATATATAAACTGATTTCAGGATCTCTGCCAAAATAAATGATGCCATGATGACACAATTCCTATCTTGGCTATGAGAGGGAGAGCGACAGAGAGGAAAAAGGAGATGGAGAAGGAGAAAGAGAGGGGGGAAGACAGGAAAGGGATGAAATAAAAATGTTTTTGAGGAACAACAAAGGTCATAACACTCTGCCTTCTGCACAGCCTACTGTATAAGGCTCCCACAAAGAGAGAAAGATGAATAAACAAATTACAAGATTTTCTCCCAGTGTGGTGAAAAAGATTTATGATAAGCTCCACTGATGTGAGAACGTTGTGTCAGAACAAATGAACGGAAAAAAAAACATAAATGGAACCGAATCGCTCTTTCATTAAACATCAAAAAGGAATCCTTCGAGAAGTTCGTTCCCAACCAATCTGTCGCCCCCCCCCACACACACACAGTCAGTGAAACACATGCACAAACTAATCCAATGAGTATTAAACACATTTACAGTAAACACAGATTCTGTACCACACCAAAATATGCATCCAGTCAGTGGCAAACAGGCATGCATACATACACATGTGTATATGCATGTGTCAGCAACACACACAAATATAGATATGTGCATTTTTCAGCAAACATCAGAACTATGCACACTCAAAAACAGTAAGCAACACATACTCAGCCTCACACATTCACACAAATGGACCAGGCACACTGTCAGGATCACACACGTAAACAAAACGCCCACACTCATACAAAGTTCTATAACATTTACAAGGTCAAGCTCAGTAAGGAACACACACAAACACACACATACACACACACAAACAGTCAGCAACACACACACACACACACACACACACACACACACACACACACACACACACCAGACCCACTGTCAGTAGCACACACAAGCAAACAAACACATGTACACATACAAACAGTTGATGCTGTTGTGGACTTTTCCTGACAGCTAGTGAACCACAGCAGCCCAGCTCACACAGTAAGAACCATTATCAACCACTGAGAATCACACTTCTAACATTATGAAAACACTCTGGACCACTGATGTTAATGTGGGGCTATTCCTTCTGTGCACAGAGGTAAGGGCCATTTCATGGACCAGATACTACATATGCAGACAGATGTCCACTATGAGCTGCACTGACCAAAATATTACAAAATCAGCCCTCAGGAGACATCCTCATTGGAATTCCAGGCAGCAAACACATTTTCTGTCTGTGTTCTTTGCATATCCATATCAGCGTCACACAAACAATGTCTTATGAAGCTTTTGGGAACTGTAGGCTTTTAGTACCACACACTGGTACATGTAGAGTACAAAAGGCAAAGGACTGCAGGCTGTCCATCCACCCATGTGCATGTGCCATGCAATGTGACACTATATGAGTGCCTTCAGGTGTACAGAACATCTTTAAAGCAAGTGAATAGAGTCACCAGTCTGGATTGGATCTTGCACTGAGATTGGAGGGGTGTGTGTGTGTGTGTGTGTGTGTGTGTGTGTGTGTGTGTGTGTGTGTGTGTGTGTGTGTGTGTGTGTGTGTGTGTGTGTTGGTGAACAAGGCTGTCCCATTACTGGAAGCAGACTCACATGTTTGATCCATACAGCAGCAAATGGTTCCATCACTCATCTCACTGAACCCCGAGCTGGGCTCAGACCCCACCACGTAAATGCTTAAATGAAGGTTTTTGAAAAGGGTGGGCTGATGAAACAAATCCTAATCTACATACTTAGAGAGTCTTAGATTCTAAGATCTGCTCTTCTCGATATTCGTTGACCCTCTTGGTTATTTCTGTGTTTAAAAGTTGCCTTAAATGCCCTTTTTTTCATGTGAGCACCAAATCAAACTCCTTATATGTGCAAACTTTGTGGGCTGAGACTTATGACAAATCAAAATTGTGAATGTCCGATAGTTTTCATAAGATAACAGCCTGTCAAAATAAATGCAGGTCTCTAAACTAACTGTGTGTGTGTGTGTGTGTGTGTGTGTGTGTGTGTGTGTGTGTGTGTGTGTGTGTGTGTGTGTGTGTGTATGCGTGTGTGTGAAAGAAAATTTAACATTCCAATAAACTAATGTTAACAGAAATACATTTAACTTTTTTTCTCTAGTCTGGTGCTGTAAATGTTTAATGATAGCAATTGTGAAGTATTCTGCTTCTACTCAATACTAATACTAATTACTAAAAACTATTAATTATTTTCAACATCACAATTTATAATTAATCTGGTGAGTAAACAAGTTTTTTTTAGGTGCACATTTCAAATTTTCAATGATTAAGACATGCGCTTATGTGGGTAAATGACATCAGATTCTCCTTTTCTCACCACCCGGTTAGCGCTCCTTGCACTCGCCCACCCTCTGCATCCTCCCTCACCTCTCCACATCCCACCCTATCCCACCTCGCTCCCATCTCCCCCGATGAGGTCCTCAACCTCATCACATCCAGTCGCCCTACCACATGCTCCCTTGACCCAGTCCCCTCCCCTCTTCTTCAGTCTATAGCACCTGAACGCCTTCCCTTTCTAACCCACCTCATCAACACCTATCTCCAGGCAGGATGCTTTCCATCTGCCTTCAAGACTGCTAGTCAACCCCCCCTTCTCAAGAAACCATCACTTAACCCCTCTGATGTCAAAAACTACAGACCGGTTTCACTTCTACCCTTTCTATCCAAAACTCTCGAATGTGCTGTCTTTAACCAACTTTCTTTATACCTCCACCAGAACAACTTCCTGGACCCCAACCAGTCTGGGTTCAAGGTGGGTCACTCGACAGAGACGACCCTCCTTGCAGTGACAGAATCGCTGCACGCTGCAAGAGCAAACTCTCTCTCCTCTGCCCTGATACTCCTGGACCTGTCAGCTGCGTTCGACACAGTGAACCACCAGATCCTCCTCTCTACCCTCGAGGGGCTGGGTGTCACAGGCTCTGCACTCTCAATGTTTGCATCCTACTTGAACAGGTGACAAGAAGGGGATCTGTGTCGGAGCCTCGCAGACTGACTACAGGTGTTCCACAAGGTTCGGTTCTGGGTCCTCTCCTTTTCTCCCTGTACACGACATCCCTGGGTTCTGTTATTCGCTTGCATGACTTCTCTTACCATTGTTATGCCGATGGCACCCAGATGATCTTGTCCTTTCCTCCCTCTGACACACAAGTACAGACACGCATTGCTGTGTGCTTGACTGACATCTTGGAGTGGATGGTGACACACCACCTGAAGCTCAATCTGGACAAGACAGAGAGCTGATGTTCCTCCCGGGGAAAGGTTGCCCGCACCGATACCTGGCCATCACCATTGACAACACCGTGGTGACGCCAACTCGGACTGCGAGGAATCTGGGTGTGATCCTGGACGACCACACTGGCCTTCAGAAATATGCTGTATTTATTAGTGATACCGTGACTTCTTCCGTAAAATGTATTTGCTACCATATTAACTTGCTAACATTAATTCCTGCTGTCACTGCACTGCTCCATTCATTTTCGTGCCGACACTCGACTAGATTCACACACACACACACACACACACACACACACACACACACACACACACACACACACACACACACACACACACACCGCTGTCCCTCTCCCTCGTTCCACGACTCGCACATGCTACATCAAAACAGTACGCACTCCCTATTCTCTTAACAGAACTACACTGTTGCTATGCTGCTCCTATAACACTACCCCCACTCTGGATGGCAATTTTCATAATTCCACTCCAGCACCTTAATAACATACATCAACATGTTTTGTTTTTTTCTTGTACATGCATAAATATACAGTCTTCATAGGCATTCAGTCCACCTGAGAGCATTAAGTATACCCACTAGACTTCAAGTCCTTTGACAAGTGGGTCAATAGCAAAAAGAAATGTGCAGCATCTCATTGTGGATACAATTACATAGCAGTTTTTTTTTCAGTGACATAACAGTTGAACAAAACCCCTGAGAAAGTATTACTAACACCCGTTATACAGGCTATGGCTTACTCTGAGTTCTCACATTGGTGAAGAGGAGCATTCAAAACTAAACTTCTCTGCATGACTCAAAATATTACCCTTAACAGGAAAACGTCACAAATACAGCTTTAGGTCACAGCAAATATGGTAATTAAACCGATACTTCTCAAGTTCCCCTGCTTTTTTAAAAAAAAATGAATACATAACATAAACAATTCGCCTCGACAGTGGCAAATAATACTGAACCACTGACTTTATTTTATCCCCCCCCCCCGCTTTTTTTTTTAACTAGGGAGTTCAGGGTAGACTACCGTCACTCCCGATGAGATCAGGGCACATTCTTGCCCTCTCCATGAACAATGATCTCATCACTACCCCTTTCTTGTCTTTAAACCTTGAAAGCGGGCCTTTAACTGGAACTGTCCATAAACTCTGAACTCAGTGATCCACCCACTCACAATACCTGGCGGGTGATCTTCACTGGCGGCTTGGTCTCTGAGAACGCTGGCTCTGAGGAGGTTGCTCCGCTACACCACCCCCACTATCCTGAGAGTCCCCAGGAGTAGCAGAATCCAGGGGTGGAGGGGAGCGAAACGGCAGCCTCTGGAATTTCCACTGCTGGATCTGATGATGTGCAGCTGGAGGTTTCCTCAGCGTCAGCGTCGGAGAACAGTTGGGATAGACCCAGGGAAGGGTCTGCAGGATCTACGTCCAAGACTGGGGGTGACACCTCCATGGGTGCCCAGCTCTGGGCCTGCTCCATGACCCAGGCATTGTCCAGTGGGTAGTGACAGTGGTAGGGCTACAGCTGGTCGTGGTGAACCACTTTCACCTTGGTCTTTGGGCCTTTCTGGATGCGGCACACCAGATCATCCAAATGTCCCAGGACGAAGTATGGCCCTTCGTATGATGGGAAGAACTTTATGATCTTATTCTTGACTCTCCGTGCGCCTTTGATTAGGTACCACACAGCATCACCAACCTGGTACTGTGTACAGCAACAGTTTTTGTCATATTGTCTCTTTGCATGTCTTACAGATTCACCAAGCGCGTCCTTCGCGATCCGATGCGCCAGCTCCCGGCGTTCCCGAGTGTGTTGGACATACTCAGGGGCTGAAGGGGCTGTGTCAGCGTCGGGAGGTAAGCCAGCTACAAGGTCCACTGGCTCACTCACTTCTCGACCAAACATCATGAAGTTGGGAGTGAACCCAGTCGCACTGTGTTTTGTCTCACTGGAGGCCATCACAGCATAGGGGATGATAAAATTCCAGTCCGAGTGGCATCGCTCGGCTGTTGTGGCCAGAATCTTTTGCAGTGTGGCGTTGAACCTTTCAACCTGGCCATCAGACTGAGGTTGAAAGGGTGCGTTTTCTCAATACCAAACAGTGTGCACATTTTCTGGAACACTTCAGATTCAAAATTCCAGCCTTGTTTGCTGTGCAGCATCTCTGGAGCTCCGTAATGGCATACCCACTCTGAGGCCAGCACTTCGGCTACAGTTACAGTCTGCTTGTTGGGTAGGGGGGAAGGCTTCCACCCATTTTGTGAAATAATCTCGTATCACGAGCACATAGCAGTTGTTGAGCTCTGTTTCATTCAGTGGCCCCATGATGTCCAAGGCAATGCGTTACATAGGGGCTCCTACTTGAACGGTGCCCATGGGGGCTTGTGGTGTCTTAGGGGGCCGGGCTTTGGATGTGCAGCTGGTACAGGTGCCACAGCAGAGAGCGACATCCTCTCTCATCCGGTACCAGAATTATCGGGTCTGCAGCCGGGCTACAGTGTGCTCCACACCAAAATGTCTACCTACTTGCCCCTTATGCATTTGTCTCATGACATTAGACCGGAAGGCACTAGGCAGTACAACTTGTGGGTAGAACTGGGTATCTTTTTTTACCCCAAGCTCTGTTTTGACACACAAATCACCAAGGTAGTACAGTCTTGCTTTCTCCAAATTAGGAATTTCTTTTCCAGGCAGCAAAAGAAGTTCGACCTACTTGCTTGCTGCATGCCGCAGACAACGGACGGCGACTTCGACGGCAGATAGAGAGACGGACACCAGACACACGCCGGCGATGTGGACGAGTGGGTGAAGAATCTGTCCGACAGAAAACTCACCCAGGCGGAGAAAGACATCCTTGCTAAGGGGCTGAATTTTGCTGTCACGCCGAGGGAAATCCTGCTAGTGGATCTGATCAAAGCCACAGAATCAGCGATCCGTGAAAACAACATCGCAGACCCGGAAGCGGAGCAACTGCGAACAAAAGTTTTAGCCTGTCTCAGCAATGCGAAGGCGCCACCATCCAACATCAGTAGAGATGAGAAGAATGCTCTCACGACTCTCATTAAGGTAAGGACAATAACATAATCCTTCCAGTGGACAAAGGCAGATGCACTGTTGTATTAAACCAGACAGACGATCATGAGAAAGTTATGACGTTACTTAGCGACATAAATACTCATGAGCCCCTGAAAGGAGATCGAGGCAATGGCTACAAGAAAAAAGTGATAGATTTTATGAAGCTGTTAGAACAGGACAATGCTATTCACTGTTATTTTAAAAAAATTTATATATATATATATAATATTTTTTTTTACTACAGATTATACCCAGAAGAAGTTACGCCTAGTCTGTATGGGTTATCTAAGATACATAAACAAGATGTGCCATTACGGCCTATTGTACTGCAGCAAATTTAGGTGGCAGCCGGGAACTGCTGGGCGCACGCACTTCTGATGGCCTCATGGTCTCACCACCCCACTTCTGACCCCAATGTAACAAATTCGAGGGGCAGCTGGGAATCCGCCGCAGCCGAGACGCGAACCCAGGACCACGGGTGACTGCGCTAACCAGTCAACTAAAGGGTCCGACACATTAGCCAACCGGCTAGCGAGTTACTCATTCATGATCATTACACTAACCCTCTTCTTTGTGAAGTACATCCCCGTGCTTCAGCATATCAGCTCCCTCACGCCTCTGGGCGCATGCGCTTCCTATGGCCTCACCGTCTCACCATCCCACTTCTGACACCAATGTAGCGAAAACAGAGGGCAGCTGGGAACCGCCACCACAGCTGGGACGCGAACCCAAACGAGCGGTACAGTGGCACAGTGGTTAGCGCTGTTGCCTCACAGCAAGACGGTCCTGGGTTCGAACCCCGGGGTTGTCCAACCTTGAGGGGTCATCCCAGGTCGTCCTCTGTGTGGAGTTTGCATGTTCTCCCCGTGTCTGTCGTGGGTTTTCTCTGGGTGCTCCGGTTTCCCCCACCATCAAAAAGACATGCATGTTAGGGTATTAACCCTAACATGCATGTCTTTAATGCCTGCCTGTGCCCTTGACCAAGGCATGGCAAGACAAACCTGAGTTGGTTCTCGGGCGCTGCACGGTGGCTGCCCACTGCTCCTAGCTACACAGCTAGGATGGGTTAAATGCAGAGAGGAATTTCCCCTTGGGGACAAATAAAGTATCTAAAAAAAAAACACACACACACAAAAAAACCGGGTTGCTCATACCACGGGCAACTGCGCTAACCAGTCAACTAAAGGGTCCGACCTGTTAACCAACCGGCTAGTGAGTCTACTCATTCATGATCGTTACAGTATGATTAACTCCTAGTTTGTGCTCAATTTCTAAGTTTATCACATCTATTCTTAACCAGTTGGTAGGCAGTAATGATCACCACATTCAGAACACTATGGATTTTGTGGATAAGGTGAGGGACATCATTATGGAGAGGGAGGAAACAATTGTATCTTATGATGTTAAGTCTCTCTTCATATGCATTCTTGTTGATGAAGCAGTGGAAGTAGTCCACATGAAATTACAAAACGACCCCACCCTTAGCAATAGGACCACCCTTAACACTGACCAAGTGTATGTCTGTTCCTGAAACTGTCTTCAGTCCATGTACTTCATATACAGGGGGCAGTACTATAGCCAGAGGCATGGGTCTGCTATGGGTTCCCCAGTGGAAAAGAGGGCTCTGATGTCCTATCCAGGGGCACCACCTAGCCAATAGTTCAGATTTGTGGACTTCACCTGGGTTAAAATTAAATCTCAGGATGCACCACATTTCACTGACCACATTAACTTGGTCGACAACCACATCAAGTTCACCAGGGAAGATGTGAAAAATGACAGGTTAGCCTTCTTAGACTGAAGTTGCAATTGGTGATGGGGGACATTTGATTGTTGATGTTTACTGCAAACCAACACATACTGATCAGTACTTAAGATTTGACTCTCATCATCCACTGGAGCACAAACTAGGAGTCATCAGGAGGCTGTACCGTCGAGCTGACAACGTCACCACCAGCAGCTGGGGAAGGGGAGAAATCCCACATTAAACAGGCCCTGGTTAAGTGTGGTTATCCTAACTGGGCGTTTGTCAAAGCCAGGAAGACGCCAAAACAGTGCACCAGCTAATTAGCATACACCACTGGTGATTCCGTATTTGGCGGAAGTGTCAGAAAAGCTGAGACACAAATTTAAAAAAAACCGCGTCTCAGTTGCTTTCAAACCCCAAAAAACGTTGTGCCAGAAGTTGGTCCACCCCAAGGATCAAGTCCCCTGGCACAAACAGAGCAATATAATGTACGCTGTTAAGTGCCAGGAGGATTGCAGTGACTTGTACATTGGGAAAACTAAACAGACGCTGGCCTAAAGAATGGCACAACACAGGAGAGCTAACACATCAGGCCAGGACTCTGCAGTCTACGCCCATCTACAGGCCAGTGGCCACTCTTTCAGGGATGAGGATGTGCACATCCTTGATAGGGTGGAATGATGGCTTGAACAGGGAGTCAAAAAGGCTAATTTAAGAGGGAACGAACATCCCTGAACCAGGGGCCGGAGGGGGGGGGGTAAGAGTACATCTGTCACCATCTTACAATGCTGTGATTGCAACTATTTACCAATCCTCTGTGAATAGCACACATGGCCATCGCAAATCTAGTTTTTTTTTTTAAGCAATATATTTATTGAATTTTGTTTGCAAATTACATCAAAACAAGTAATAGCACAGTGCAGCAAACATTTTCACCCTACCCCCCCCCCATAACCCTGTCCCTATAACAAGTAATACAATTCAAAGCAGGGTTAAAGAAGATAATAAAGATAAAAATTCAATTAATAAAAATAATAAAATAAAATAATAATAACAATAATTTCTTTCACAGACTGATTAGAGGGTGTGGTTTTTTTTCAGTTGCTTTTACGCATATAAACAGTCAGATAGAGTTGTTCTACTCCCCCAGAGCTTGTTCTTGATTAAGCAAGTTACCAACATTAGTATTACGTCTTAGGAAGTACAGAAACAATCCCCAGATTTTATCAAAAACACTTTGTTTACGTCTAACAATATACATTATCTTTTCCATTGACATGTTTGAGGCCATTTCTTTAACCCACATACCAATTCTTGGTCCATCAACACTTTTCCAATTAAGAGCAATTACACGTTTTGCTTGTAATATACACATATCTATAAATCTGAACTCATTGCTATGTAAATGTGGGGTGGTAGGATATAAACCAAGAATAAAAAGCTTTGGACTCAATGGTAATTTCTTTGACAAAATTTGATCAATCATATCAACAACATCTTGCCAGAAGGTTTTCACTGCCACACATTCCCATATACAGTGAAACAGCGTCCCCCTTGCCTCACTACACTTAATACAGGTATCAGGAATATTGTCATTAAACTTGTGCAATTTAACAGGAGTTATATATGTACGCATCAGCCATTTATACTGTAGAAGCTTTAGGTTGCTGCTAACTATCTGTCTCTGGGCCTCTTTACATGCCTCACTCCATTCTTCTAAAGATATTTCCTCCTCTATATCTCCCTCCCATAATCTCAGTTTTGTCTCTGATGATTCATCAGATCCAGATACAAATAAGTCATACATAGTTGAAATTAAACCTTTATCATAACAGTGTTTTGTGACTGCAACTTCTAATATAGAAATAGTAGGAATGTCTAATGAATGGCTTTGACAGGATGATATAAAACTCCTTAGCTGAAGATATTTGAAAAAATGATTCCTTGGAATGTCATACTTGGTAGATATTTCCTCAAAGGACATGAATACTTCATCCTCCTCCCTGTACATGTCTTGCACTTTCCTTAACCCCTTTTCAGCCCTTAATTTAAATCCCCTATCATTTTGCCCTGGTTTGAAATTGGCATTACCCCAAATAGGACTGAAGCGTGACCGGGACATATTTATATTCAAATACTTACAAGCATCGAACCAAACATCAATCATATTCAATATTATAGGGTTGTCTGTATTTTTCTTCAGATATTTACGGTCTGCTGAATACAAATACAGGTGCAATGGTAAGCCTGGTTTAACAGAGCAGGCTTCCAGATCAATCCAAGCTGGGGGACTTCCAGATGAGAAGTAAAACATAATCGACCTTAATTGTGCTGCCCAGTAATACCATTGGATATTTGGACATTTCAGGCCTCCTCGATCATATGGTAGATAAAGTAAAGATAGACGTAATCTAGGACGTTTATTTTGCCAAATAAAGTTGGTAAACAGTTTCTTGATTTTCGTGAACAAAGATGAAGGAGGGGGTAGGGGGATATTCTGGAACAAATAAAGAAATTTGGGAAGTATATTCATCTTTAGGATATTAATCCTGCCGATCATTGAAATAGGTAAGGATGTCCAACACTCTATCGAAGCAATACTAGCGTCCAGGATGGGCTCATAATTTGACTGAGCAATCTTATTCACCTCAGGGACAATTTTTATTCCCTGATATGTAAATGTGTCTGTTGGGTTGAAGGTAGAAGCATAAACAAGACCATTCTTCCTCTCTGTTTCATTCAGTAACATTATAGATGATTTGGAGTAATTAACTTTATAAACAGATATTTTCCCAAATGATTCAATAAGGCTTAGGAGCGCTGGGATAGATCTATGCAGATTTTTAAGCATTAATATCACATCATCGGCGAAGAGTGCTACCCTGTGCTCCAGATGTCCCTCTCGAATTCCATAAATATCGCTGTGTGTCCTCACCGCTATAGCAAATGGTTCTATCGCTAGGATAAAAAGTAAAGGCGATAAAGGGCTCCCTTGAGGGCAACTTCTACAAATGTTAAAAGGTTTAGAAACCTTACTATTCGTCAAAACTTCTGCAGTAAGCCCTGTACAAAGCAATCTTACCCATTTGATAAATGTATCCCCAAGGCCAAATCGTGTTAACACTTCAAACAGATAAGGCCATTCAACACGGTCGAAGGCCTTCTCTGCATCAAGTGAAAGTAAGGCCGTGTCAGGCGCCTCCCTCTGACTGTATAAAATATTGAGCACTCGTCTAACGTTATGAAAACCCTGTCTCCCTTGAATGAATCCGTTCTGGTCTTCTCCCACTACTCTAGGTAGAAGATCCTCCAATCTTCTTGCAAGAATTTTACAGAGTATTTTTGTATCAGAATTTAGGAGACTAATTGGACGCATATTTTCACATTTTGTATTTGGTTTCCCCGGTTTTGGGAGTAAAGTGATTAGGGCGCCCCTCATAGATGTAGGGAGAAGACCATTCTCAAAGGATTCCTGAAACATCTCCAAGAGGGGTGGTATTAATTTGGTTTGAAATTTTTTATAAATGTCTATAGGGATGCCATCTGGACCCGCTGATTTTCCAGCCTGCATACACCCAATTGCTTCTGCAATTTCCAATGCAGTTACATCTTGATCTAATACTCTACTTTCCTCTTCCGAAATTTTAGGAATATTAAGATTGTCTAGGAATTGTGTTTGCGTGTCCAGATTAGGAGAGCACTCAGAGCTGTATAATTTCCTGTAGAAGTCTCTAAAGGCTTCATTAATCTCTGTCGGGTCCACTATAGTTCTACCACTTGGGACTTCAATACAATTAATAGACCTTTCTGTTTGTTGTTGTTTAATGCGCCATGCTAGAAGTTTTCCGGGCTTTCCCCCCTGATCATAGTAGGACTGTTTGAGTCTCATTAAATCAGCAGCCGCTTTATTAGCTGCCAGTTCATTGTACTGTGCTCTAAGCAGTAGCAGTCTTGTATGAACATCTGTAGGTATATTTCTATTATTATATATTTCTGTTTCCAGTTTTTTAATTTCCTCATCTAATGTCTTCATTTCAAGTCGTGTAGCCTTTTTCTTGGAACTAGTGAAGGAAATGATTTGGCCCCTGATAAAGGCTTTGAAAGCCTCCCACCTTGTGCTAGCAGAAGTCTGGGACTTGTTACATTCAAAATACAGGTCAATCTGCTTATCTAAGAAATCTATGAATGTAGGATCCGCAAGCCACCCGGGTTGAAAACGCCATCTCGGGGGGTCGCACACTAAGTTATTATCTTCATAGGTCAAGGATACTGCAGCGTGGTCAGACAGAACTATACTACTATAATGACATTCATCTATTTTGGAGACAAGTAGCGCTGAAACCAAAAAGTAGTCTATGCGTGAGTGAGTTCTATGAGTACCGGAATAGCAGGAATATTCTACTGCGTTCGGTTTACCATGCCTCCAAACATCGAACAAATTTAATTCCTTCATAAAATGGTGTATCGTCTTTCTGGACTTACTGTGGGTATCATCTAAACCAGTTGACCTGTCTTTTGAAGGATCTAACGTACAGTTAAAGTCGCCAGCTATTATGTATTTCCCAGGATGATTTGAAGCAGTCAAAAACAGACTATTATAGAATTTAGAGTCATCTTCATTGGGGCCGTAAACATTTATCAAAGTTAAGGTTTCAGATAATAACCTACCCTGGACTATAATATACCTCCCTGCAGGGTCCTTAACTACATGCTGTACCCGTAATGGAACCGATTTATGAATTAGTATCATAACCCCTCTAGCATGAGTGGTGTAAGGAGCAGACAACACTTGACCCTGCCATCGTCTTGCTATTTTGGGAACGTCCTCATCCACCATGTGTGTTTCTTGTAAAAAAACGATTTTTGATTTCAAGGATTTTATCCTGCTCATTACCTGCTTCACTTTTGTGAGTTTGATCAAACCCCTACAATTCCACGAAGTAAATTTTACCTTGCAACTCTCTGACATTGATTCCGGTATGTTATATTAGGAACCGTAGTGAAGAAGTACTTTGACAAACCACACCCACTGATGAAAGAATAAATAATAAAATGAAACCACAACAACCCACCCTCAACCCCATACGAACCTAAAGTCCATGAACTCTGGACATCCCCTCCCATCCCACGTTTAACTACCGCTAAAACGAGTTTCTCTAACTTTTATTTTCTTCTCGCTCTAGCTCGCTATCTTACTTTTTCTAAATACTAATCACACATAACATCATTAATGAACTGTTCAACGCCAACAACATGTAGGCATATATAAAATTAACCATCCGAGCACATACACAAACCTGGATCCCGTGCATGCAGACCGGAAGACAAGGAGAGGGAAAATTCTGTAGCCTGGTCACAATAGTCCGCGATGCATCGGGCCTTCCTTCCTCCGACAGGCGCATAAACCGATGATGACTCTCTCTGTCCCTTAGGTCGAGGCCTACTTGGATGTGCCCATGTCATTTCGGCTGGTGCTTGGACATTGTCTCTCATTCAGGGTTAAGTGCATTTCACAAAAGCTGAATAGTCTAGCTATAAACCAGACTCCGTCCTGTCCAGGTAGAAAAATAAAGCCTAAACAAAAACAAAATGGCGACAGCCCGAACACGTAGCTACATCTTTCGTGTAAATGGAAATAAAATAAAATAAAGTGAGCTTAATAGCCTACTGCATCAGTCCTTATCCGAGGGATTGAATAAACCGCTCCACTTCTGCCGGGGTTTGAAAGGTGTGGGGTCTCTCGTCGTGTGTTACCAGGAGCCGGGCTGGAAAGATGATTCTGTGCTTGTGGATCCCCTGGTCTCTCAGCTTCTTCCGGACCTGGTCATAGTCGCGCTGCATCTTGTGCACCCCAGCAGAGAGGTCGATGTGAAAACGGACCGGCGTGTTCTTGTAAAGGACCTGTCCCTTGGTTTTGGCTGCCTTTAGTACTCGCTCCCTGTCCTTAAAGTTCAGGAACCTCATGATCAATGTCCTTGGACGACCCGTGCGAGAGTCTACCGGAGCGCCGATTCTATGAGCCCGCTCCACCACCAAGCCCTCCCGCGGATCCATGTTCAGAGCCTCCGGCAACCACTTCTCCAGAAATGCAGGTGCATCCTGGCCCTCTTCTTTCTCCGGTAGGCCCACCAACCTTACGTTATTTCGCCGACTCCTGCATTCCAAGTCCTCCACTTTGTCAGTAAGGCTTTTGACGGTGTTTTCCAGCGTGCTAACTCGGGGTGTTAGCTTCTTAACGTCGTCCTCCACGTCAGAAATCCGTTGCTCGGCCTGTTCCATGCGGCCCGTGCATTCCTGTATTTGTTTCTTTACATCCGCAATTGTCGCTTGCACTCCATCTATTTTCTTGTAACGTCCACTTTTCAAAGACTGTATGGCTTTCATGATATCTAGGTTGCTATTCTTATCTGTGTCTAACATTTCGTCATCTTCCTCGTGGTCGTCTCCTTCGTAACCTTCTCGGCCTCTTCCTCGTGTCGCGATTTCCTTTTCTCCTTCTCTTTTTCTCTCTTTGCCTTTTCTTTCGGGTTTTTCCCTGACATTTTAGTTCTGGGTACTCTTATACACGTATTGCGTGACTTAAAACAAAATTCGGATTAGCATTGTAGGATTAATTTACACGGTAGCTGCAGAGCTTGAGATGTGCGACCCCCCCTAGTCCCTCGCCATAACCGGAAGTCCTCGCAAATCTAGTTAATGGTCACGCCCATATTTGCACATGAAACTGGTCGTTGGCTACGGTCATTATACATCTGTTGCCATCTACAATGCTGTGAATGCAACATTCCCTAATCAGTATTTGAATTGTACACATGGCCTCTGAAACTCTAGTTTGTGGTCACACCCATATTTGCATATGAAACTGGTCGATGATTTCGGTCGTTAGGCAACTGTATTGTACTGTGTTGTTTATAAGGGGTGGCGAAGCCTGCAGTCAGTTTAGACTGAAGAGGTCACTTAGATGAGTGATGAAACATATGTCAATAAACGTTGTATTCTGATGAATTGATTCAACCTTCTTTGATGGCATGCATTACTTCCTTACACAATCTTTGACATTTCTAAAAATTTATTTCTGATTTTTCCCCTTTTTTCTCCCAATTTAGTGGCCAATCGATCCCTATTTTAATTCAAACACCCACCCTCGCACTGCATGCGTTCGCCAACTGCATCTCTCCAGCCGGCAGTCTCGAAGGAGACACCTCGCCACTTTCGTGACAAGGCGACTCCAGGCCGAACCACTGTTTTTTTTCCGACACACATAGAGACGCATTCACGTGACGAACACAAGCCGACTCCGTCGCCCTCCCGAAGACAGCGTTTGCCAATGATTGCTGCTTCATCGAGTCCGGCCATAGTCCTATCTGACGAGACCGGGGTGCGAACCCCAGTCCCCAGTGGGCAACAGCATCGACACAAAGCCGATGCTTAGACCGCTACACCAGCGCGGACCCCAATCTTTGGCATTTCTTAATGAAAGCCCACCTCCTCTCCGGCGGATGTGTTAACTACAGTGAACAATCATCAATTTATGCAGTTATTTTCACTTTTTCTCAATTTTAAAAAATTGAGGAAGAAGCCATCTATATATTCGTTACCATTGTTTTCTTTACTATATATATATACACTCACCGGCCACTTTATTAGGCACACCTGTCCAACTGCTCGTTAACGCAAATTTCTAATCAGCCAATCACATGGCAGCAACCCAATGCATTTAGGTATGTAGACATGGTCAAGACGATCTGCTGCAGTTCAAACTGAGCATCAGAATGGGGAAGAAAGGTGATTTAAGTGACTTTGAACGTGGCATGGTTGTTGGTGCCAGACAGGCTGGTCTGAGCATTTCAGAAACTGCTGATCTACTGGGATTTTCACGCACAACCACCTCTAGGGTTTACAGAGAATGGTCCGAAAAAGAGAAAATATCCAGTGAGCGGCAGTTCTGTGGGCGAAAATGCCTTGTTGATGCCAGAGGTCAGAGGAGAATGGCCAGACTGGTTCGAGCTGCCAGAAAGGCAACAGTAACTCAAATAACCACTCATTACAACCGAGGTATGCAGAAGAGCATCTCTGAATTCACAACACGTCGAACCTTGAGGCAGATGGGCTACAGCAGCAGAAGACCACACCGGGTGCCACTCCTGTCAGCTAAGAACAGGAAACTGAGGCTACAATTCGCACAGGCTCACCAAAATTGGACAATAGAAGATTGAAAAAACGTTGCCTGGTCTGATGAGTCTCGATTTCTGCTGCGACATTCGGATGGTAGGGTCAGAATTTGGCGTCAACAACATGAAAGCATGGATCCATCCTGCCTTGTATCAACGGTTCAGGCTGGTGGTGGTGGTCTAATGGTGTGGGGGATATTTTCTTGGCACACTTTGGGCCCCTTAGTACCAATTGAGCATCGTGTCAACGCCACAGCCTACCTGAGTATTGTTGCTGACCATGTCCATCCCTTTATGACCACAGTGTTCCCATCTTCTGATGGCTACTTCCAGCAGGATAACACGCCATGTCATAAAGCTCGAATCATCTCAGACTGGTTTCTTGAACATGACAATGAGTTCACTGTACTCAAATGGCCTCCACAGTCACCAGATCTCAATCCAATAGAGCACCTTTGGGATGTGGTGGACCGGGAGATTTGCATCATGGATGTGCAGCCGACAAATCTGCAGCAACTGCGTGATGCTATCATGTCAATATGGACCAAACTCTCTGAGGAATGTTTCCAGTACCTTGTTGAATCTATGCCACGAAGGATTAAGGCAGTTTTGAAGGCAAAAGGGGGTCCAACCCGGTACTAGCAAGGTGTACCTAATAAAGTGGCCAGTGAGTGTATATATATATATATATATATATATATATATATATATATATTATTGCTTTCTATGTTCTATCACTTGACAGGATCCTGCTGCGTGAATGTATACTATAGCAAGCACACATTGCTGTTTATATAGATGTTGAATCTGGATAGGAAACATAATTAAATTTACAGTTTATTAAAATGTGGTCATCCTTGACCACCTCAGGAGGTGGTTTAGGCAATCAGATAATATGTCCTCAACACATGTTGCCTGCATTGACACCTACCTTTATTTTTACGTAGTTAAACCCTGTCTATGCGGCTGAAATTAGTTTCCTCCGTAGGGTGTCTAGGCTCAGCCTTAGAGATAGGGTGAGGAGCTCAGACATCCGGAGGGAGCTTGGAGTAGAGCCGCTGCTCCTTTGCATCGAAAGGAGCCAGTTGAGGTGGTTCAGGCCTCTGATTAGGATGCCCCCTGGGCGCCTTCCTTTGGAGGTTTACTGGGCATGGCTAACTGGGAGGAGACCCCAGGGTAGACCCAGAACTCGCTGGAGGGACTACATGTCCAATCTGGCCTGGGAATGCCTTGGGATCCCCCATGAGGAGTGGGAGGGCGTTGCTTGGGAGAAGGACGTCTGGAATGCCCTACTTAGCTTGCTGCCACCGCAACACTCTCCGGGAGAAGTGGCTGAAGATGAATGAATGAATAAACCCTATCTGATTACATTCCAATGTATGTTAATGTGGGAGGCGAATGGAGCCTTAATTAACAAAACTGATTGTGATTCTAATTTAGATTCTAATTCTGATTCTGATAAATCGTGTAATACACAACAGAGGAGAGAGGCAGTTCCACTACACAGCCAGTGAGTGAGTGGACTGGTCCATTGGTCGTAATTCTGGACCAGTGAAACAGGGAAATGGGGGAAACATTAAATGGAGAACCAAAGACAGTGACAGAGGAAGACCAGGCTTTCATTCTGAAGGACTCAGACTCAGATCAGACTAAAACCTCTTAATCCATTTTCAGCTAGAAAGCACCATAACATGAAAATAATATCTGAACTCACTTCACACATAGAATGGAACACACACACACACACACACACACACACACACACACACACACACACACACACACACACACACACATGCACACGCACACACACACACGCACACACACATGAAACCACAAATTCAAACCCCACTACACTAAATCCTAAATGTTTTATATCATTAAAATAATAAAGCCATTATTATTGTTACGTTATCACGTAGTGTTAGCATTGGCTGCTAGTCAGCTGGTGTTGAGAGGGGAACAAGTGGGTGGTTGGAAAAAGAAGGATGTGTATGGCTCTGTTTGGAGAGACAACTATGGAGCTGTGGTAAATTAAGCATGCTAATGTACTCTTCTATCTCTCTCATTCATCTCTCTGTGTATTAACATCCCCTCTCATCCCACCCCATCCCACCATCAAGTCAAGCTCTCCTAAAGCTACTCCACACTCAGAGTGATACAATGATTTTATTTCACGTTGGCTACACCGTCTAGCTATGCCTTATAGGTCCAATCTAAGGTGTGGCATGCCACACTGAAAGTTGCATACATGTATACCTACTTACTGGGCTTGCCTGGCATTAGTCCTTCCATTTCTTTCACTGAAAGAGCTACTTCCAAAACCTACTCCTTGCTGCGTTCGCATTGGAAAAAATAACTACAAGAACCCCAACAGCCCTTTTCAGGGACAGTTATGGTATTCAGCCTGTGCAACGTTCCCATCCCGTCTCCTTGCTGAGCTTGAACATGGCCAATGCTTGCGGTGCCTAGGGGCACAGTACATTTGCTGTGGATGGGATGCCGCTGACTGCCTGAACTGTGTCACTCTTCCCCTGGAGATAGGTCTTGGAGAGGGGCCACCACTTCTTTGTGCCCCTGGAGGAAGAGCTGGAGGAACTTGAGATGGCCTTCAAGGACACCCCATGTGACACTCCAGGGGTGGAGTATTTCAAGACCGCTTTGGCGGTCACTCCCTCCCTCCTAGATGATGAAGTTTTGGCAGGGTAAATGAAAACATCATCCACGACCCTTCATATGAAGCACAGCAGCTCCAGTATGACTTCCCTGGCCTGATCTGCATGGTGGGGGAGATTAAGAGTCTTACCTTGTCTGCTCCGTCCCCCTGTGCCGAGGCTGATGGCATGGAAGGGGATTTCTACCACTAGCACTCTTCAGCTCAGCAGCCCTTTTCTTTCAGCCCAAATTAATTGCTATGTCGATAGTGTCAGAGAGGATCCAGCTAGCCTTAACATACCAAAGGGAACCTACCTCCAATTCACTAACATTGAGGACAGGTCTGTCCAACAGATTGTATTTATTTTATTACTTTATTGATCCCCGTGGGGAAATTCTTCCTCTGCATTTAACCCATCCTAGCTGTGTAGTTAGGATGGGTTAACCGACGGTGGGAGCCCATCAGATTCAGCTTACACTGGCTGCAAGTTTCAAGTGTTCTCGTAAAGATAAGTTAGTCCACAAGCAGTTCAATGTCAGCAGTCCTTGCAAAAGCAGATGAATTATAAAGTCTGGTAGCACTCAGCAGGAATGACCTCCTGTATTGCTTCTTAAAACACCAGGGTTGAATGCGTCTGCTGCTAAAGGTGCTCTTTAGCTTGGCTAACATGTTGTGCAGGGCAGTGGTTCCCAGCCTATTTTGAGTACTGTACCCCCAAAGCATTTCAAGCTAACCTAAAGTACCCCCTACTACGCAATCAATTGTGGTGATCACCAGGATATATCATTAACGTATATAATTTATATATACATATACATATACAGTATTTTATTTAGTCTATATATCATTAATTTAATTATAACTTTTTATAAAAAAGACTCAATCTCCCCAATTAATGTGACACTTTAATCATATTCAATTATAACTAATCATATTACTTATAATAGTCATTGTTTATAGACTTTAAAAAAAAGTAAGGCTCAAACTCACCAATTAATGTGACACTCAATGGGACACTTGAGCCTGTTTCTCACCTATCAGTTTTGCGGGTCCGGGGGAGATTGTTGCAACAGCTGCGACCAGGTCATTCTCCAAGTTAAGCCTGTTCCTGTGTTTAGTTTTGATGTGGGTCATGGCAGAGAATGTCACCTCTCACAGGTAGGTGGATCCAAAGGGCAACAGTTCATTCAGGGCATGTTTCCCCAATTCAGGATACTCCTTTTCCAAAGCACACCAGAACTGTATCAGTGGTGTGCTTGAGTACCTCATCTTCAGGCTCCTATCTGAGGACACATCTATTGATGGTGTTTTCTTGCAGTCTGTCAGGAATGCTGCTGTTAATGTCCATCACAAATGGATTACGCGCCCAATCCTGTTTGGAAGACTTGTTGACAATATCAGGGAAGTAGGAGTTGAACTCATTCTTGAGCTTGGATAAATGTGTGTGTACTGTTTTCACAATTGTAGCTCTGTCACATTCACCAGTGGCAATGTATGTGTCCAGCTACAGGAAACAACTTGTATCCTCATCTTCACATTTGCTCTGCCAGAGCTTGATCTTCTCCATGAATCCACATACTTTGTCATAGAAGGTAGGAACATGTGTCTTTACCTTGAGGAGAGAGATTCAGCTGGTTGAGTTTGCTGAAAATATCGAAGAGGTATCCCAGCCGAACTATCCAGTCAGCATCGTCGAACATAGCCACAAGGGGGTGCGTGTGCTCAGACAGAAATTCCCTTACTTCATTGCGTAGCTCGAACAGCCGCTGTAACGTCTTCCCTCGGGATACCCACCGGACATCGGTGTGAAGCAGTAGCTGTTCATGTTCTGACCCACCGTCTTGACAAACTGACTGAAACAGTCCATGATTCAAAGGCCTGGACTGTATGAAGTTGATCACTTTTACGGCATCATTCAAAACATTGTTTAACTTTGGACTCATTCTCTTGCTAGCTAATGCTTCTCGGTGAATCATGCAGTGCAAGCATGTAACATTAGGGTTTACCTTTTTGATGTGGTCCATTAAACCATTCACTCTGCCGGTCATCACCGCAGCACCGTCTGTGCACACATTAGAGCAGGATTTCCAATCCAGCTTGCGTTGAGAGAAAAAAATGGTCAATAACGTTAAAAACGTCCTGTCCGGTAGTTCTCCCCGTGAGTTTCTAGCAAAACAGAATGTGCTCGTTCAGCTCCAAAGCGAACATACTTGACTCAATTTCACCACCACTTAGTCAATAATGTCAATTCCCATGTCGTCGATCCGATGGCACACAGTATTATTTGACAACGGCACTTTCTTCAGGACATCAGCTGCTTTCTTATTGATCTCTGTTTCTGCGAGAATGACAGCAGCAGGCAAGATTAGCTCTTCGGCTATGCTAAATGGCTTTTTTGATTTAGCCACGAGTAGCGACACAGCATATGATGCCTCCAAAGCCTTGGTTGAGGCCGGTGTCGCTTTCTTTAGTTTTTCTTGGCTTCTCTTTAATTCAGCCAGCTTTTGATGGAAAAACTCGGCGGGTTTACCCACACAGGAGATATGCTTAGTACTGAGGTGACGATGTAAATGGGACAGTTTCATGCTATTATTCGAAAGCACGTTGCCACAGAGGAAACACATTGGCTGCGGCGGCTCTGTAGTTGTGGCAGTAAATCCAGAGAGCACATATTGTTTACCAAACTGACGATGCTTTACCTTCTCCATTTTCTTTTTCTTCTGAATGGTTCAGTAGTATCAGCTGTGCTATTGTTGCTGGATGAACCCGCTCGACTCAGCCATTTATCCATAACATTAACTGAAACTTTGAAAATTGTCTTGATATTTTGCTAGCAAGAAAAATAGCGCGCCAGTATGCGCTCGTGAGCGGAGTGACGACTGACAAAGTGCGGTGGGAAACCGTCGCGCATTATGAAAAAATATTGCCAATAATAATATAGCCAGCAAATTTTTACTTAACATTAATTGTCCCAATTTTGGTTACATTATTACATATCATACATTATTTGGTTACAGTTTTCCTGTACATTTTTTAAATGTTTTTTTTCTCTCTCATTTTTAAAATCTTTTCACATACCCCCTGGGGACCAAATACGTACCACTAGGGGTACGCATACCAGCGGTTGGGAAACACTGGCAGGGGGTGGGAGGCGTTGCCCAGGATCGCCAGTAGTTTAGCCAGCATTATGTCCTCCACCACCTCCTCCAGTGTGACCAGCTTAGATTGAGTGACAGACCCAGCTTTCTTTATGAGTTTATTCAGTCTGTTGGCATCCTTTGCTTTGATGCCCTTGCCCCAGCACACCAGAGCATAGAAGATGGTGTTTGCTACAACAGACTGATAGAACATATGAAACATCTGATTGAAGTTCATCCTACATTGAAGGCCCTGAGCCTTTTCATGAAATAAAGCCAGCTCTTGCCTTTCTTGTAGGCAACCTCGTTGTTGGTGGACCATTCCAGCTTGTTGTTGAATGCCCAGGTACTTGTAGGACTTGATGGTCTCCACGTCACTCCCACTGATGCAGACAGGAGAAAGTGGGGCCTTCTTCTTCCTGAAATCTACCATGATCTCCTTTGTCTTGACCATGTTCAGCTGCAGATGGTTTTCCCTGTACCACTTCATAAAACGGTCCACCAGGCCCCTGTACTCCTCCTCCCAGCCACCATCCACACACCCCAAAACTTCTGCAGATGACATGATTCGGAGTTGTACTTGAAGTCTGACATGTAGATGGTGAACAGAGGGGGAGATGGCACAATCCCCTAAGGGGCCTTGATGTTATTCACCAGATGCGCAGACACACAGCTTGTAGCCTCACAAACTGTAGTCTGCCTGTCAGGTAGTCCTCAATCCATGAAACCATGGGGGCATCCACCTGTATGTTCTCCAGTTTATCCTTCAACAGTTTAAGTTGAATAGTACTGAAAGCGCTGGGAAAATCAAAGAACATGATCTGCACCATACTGTTGGGTCTGTCCAGGAAGGAGTAGGCCCACTGATGCAGGTATATCATTGCATCATCCACACCCACATGTGGTTGACACACAAACTGCAGGGAGTCTGATGATGAGCACACGCACCAGTGGTCTGAGGTATGCTAAACAAATGTTCCAAGACCTTCATTATGTGAGAGCTTAGTGCTATTGGCCTGTAGTCATTCAGGACTGTGGGATGCCCCTTCTTAGGCACTGTAACCAGGCATGATGTTTTCCATAGCACAGGAACTCTCTTTAGCTGCAGACTCATGTTGAAAAGGTGCTGGAGTACTCCACATAGTTGGTCAGCACATAGGGGCTAATGTTGTCCGGTCCAGCAGCCTTACCCTGGTGTAGTCTCGCCAGCATTTTCTTCACCTGGTTACCTGTGATGCATAGTCCAGCTTGGGGAGTGGGGGATGTGGAAGGGTCTGCAGTGGGTGTCAGTGTGTGTGTGTGTGGGGGGGGGGGACCTGTGGCCTTCACTGATGGTGTTAACAGGGGAAGAATGGATGTCAGAAAGGGTCAGACCTGGGGCTGAGTGAGTGGGCAGGTCAAAGGGATAGTGTGGGGGCTGCTGGAGGTGAGGGGGTATGAGTCAAACCTGTTAAAAACTGGTTCAGCTCATTTGCCCGCTCTAAATTCCCCTAAGCAGCACCCCTTCCCCTCCTCTGGAAGCCAGTGATCTCTCTCATCCCACTCCAGACAGCCGTAGCCCTATTCCTCTGCAGTTTTTCCTCCAGTTTCCTTCTGTAGGAGTCTTTGCTCTCCTTTAGTCTCCGTTTTAGATCCTTTTTGTACATGTTTAAGCATGTGAGTCATGGACCACGGAAATGGTAGGGCTGGTAGGGACTGGGCCCTACCTACTTTTGAACATCAAACGTAAAAAAAATTGAATCCATCGGTAGCCACATTTATCATACTCTTCTTCCCTGTGCCCTCATACAGCCTATCAGGAAGCAGTAAATTCCTTTGTCTAAACTAGTATTGGCTAATTTTGTCATGTCACGTGAATCAAATTTTCACCCACCAATGCTGCTCCTTTCATACAGTTAACAGTTTCTCTGGTCATCAAGTTAGCTTTTACTGAATAACGAAACACCGAAAAATAACAAAAACAACTGATTTTTTTTTTGGGGGGGGGGGGCAATGCCACCAAAAGTTGGGGATTGCCAGGAATTTCATCTGGCAGATGGAAACAGTTCTTCGGCAATATTTAAAGAGCAGTGATGAGTTTGACATTTAAATTCTATATGATATTACTTATTCTTAGTGTCTTAATTAATAAAAGGGGCTCAGGAAGTCAAGTTGGTTCAAAGTTGGGGAGTGAGGGGATGGTGGTATTTTGTGTGTGTGTGTGCGGGAGGGGGGGTTTGCTGATGGGCCCGACAATTTTGAAATGTGTTCCATGGTCCATGGTGACATTATGAAAATGGTGTGAGTCCTCCACTGTGTGCATGTATTGCCACTCGTGCCAAGGTGACGTGATAAAGAACCCTCAGGACACACAGCTCTCCTTCAGCGCTTTTACTGATTGGTCTGCAATCAGTGTACAATAGGACAAGGGTGATGAACATCAATGCACTCTCACATAACAGCTTTCTCTCTGTCTCGCTCAGTCCCAAGCCCAAACTGAGGGGGTACTACGAAGGGGCGCAACGAGGGGGGTTGCAGAGGGTGCAATGCACACAGGCATCGCATCAGCAGGGGCATCAAAAGTACAGTGTACAGTAAATAATTTCTGGTTATAGGCCTATTTGTTTTTTTAAAAGTTTAATATTTATAAATATTATTACTTAGATGAGCATTTTGGATTAGAATGTATAGTTACATGTTATATTTTTAAAATTTTTTTGTTTTTGTTTTTTTTGCGTACGGTCTTTTGGTGCCCCCACTGATGCGGCGCCTGTGTGCATTGCACCCTCTGCACCCCCCCCCTTGTTGCGCCCCTGGTACTGTGCATATGCCCATACTAACATGCAACAGGCGACATTGCATTTAAGATGCTTAACAAATGAGATTCAAAACAGCATAACTTATATTGACTGCATTAGCCTCTTTTCAGTAAAGACAGAACAAGTGTGCTTTGTATTGTAAAAATTATATGAAAAAAGCAAAAATTAACAAATAAATGATCAATACCTTATATTGTTTCACCCCTTTCATCTCCCTCTGGTGTAACCTTCTGCCCCAAACCACTTCGCGAGCACAGGGGTGCATTGCTTGTAGGGATCTTAATCTGATCACAATATTACCATTATTACACATGTGTAGTCTGTCCTCCTGTCAGGTCTACATAGTGGTGGTGGTTGTGTGGCTCAGGTCCTAGACTGTTCTTGTGGCATCTGGACACTGCTTGGTATCCTCATTATATTCTTCATATATCTTATAAATCCATTATAATTCTGTTATCCTCTTTCAATGTTGTATTCTGTAAATTGTGTTTTATTCTGTACACACAGCATCCATTGCACATCTGTCTATCTTGGGAGAGAGATCCCTCCTTTGTTGCTCTCCCTGAGGTTTCTCCAGAAGAAACCAGATTTTTTTTCTCCCCGTTAAAGGTTTTTTTTTTAGGGAGTTGTTCCTTATCCGATGCGAGGGTCTAAGGGCAGAATGTTGTGTTGCTGTAAAGCCCCCTGAGGCAATTTTTAAAAATTGTGATATTGGGCTATACAAATAAAATTGACTTGACCTGACTATTGTACAACTTGGGAAAGTATATACACAAAAACACAAAAGCAAATGCACACACTCAAAACACACATGAAAACACACACAAGAGCACAAACACAGGACATAAATATAGACCACACATACAAACTCGGTCATTTCCTTGCTCATCATTCATCAACGCACTATTCTACCCACCCATCCACACACACACATACACACACACACACACACACATTAACCCTAAAAATTAAATTATAATAGGCAAAAACAACAATAATTCACAGTGAAACTGTTGGTGTAGCGTGACTGTGTGTAGTTGTGTGTATGTGAGATGAGATGGGGAGAGATGTGCATGTGTGTGGTTGTGGCTCTGTCTTTGCCATGCTGGGCAACAACTACATTCAAATACAACCAAGAGGCATGGCAGCCCACAGGTGCACGTGGTGATCAATGAACTGATTCCAGGGATTAGGCTTTAGGTCTTGACCAATTCTCCGGTGGGATAATGTTATCGGATGGTCCCGGAGGACCCTAATTTCCCCCCTTCCTTTCTGGGAAGGTTTCATCAGACACGCAGAGTCCCTGTTGCCCTCAGTGACTGGGTATTAATAAATCTGGGAGAGTGACTCAACAGATAGGACATTCAGGTCCTGACAGGGAGGGAGGAATATGGTCCCCACAGGGGCCTGGCCACAACGTGACTCCTGCTGCCCTATTTAATGAATCTGCTGGGGCCTGGAGAAAAAGAGCCAATCAGCATGGAGAGTGAGAGGCTAATTGTCAAGAGAGACACTGAAGAAGCCAATTTGAATGAACTCTAATTAGGGCACGATTAAGGCAAATTCTCACAGCTGTAAAAATCCATTAACCTTTAATCGTGCAGTTCATCAGGTTTGTGATTGTGTGCGTGTGTGCGTGCGTGTGTGTATATTAGGGAGCGAGAGATAGAGAATGAGGGTAGGCAAAAGGATGAAAGAAATACCCGTTTTGTTGTATAGGAAAGGAATATGATTACCTACAGTATAGTAGCCGACATCAATGCTTGTATATTTACATGTGTGTCAGCGAGTGAAAGAGAGAGAGACAGACAGACATAAATGGACAGCAAGGGGGTTGAGGTTTCCAGTACATTTATTTAAATCTATTAGTGCTGTACATAAATTTACCTCATTAATAACCAATAATCAACAGAATATAAATAAGGGTAATAATAAAAAAATTTCCAAAAATAATTTTTCCTGGTTTTCCAGATGGACAATTTTGCTATTCCTGATAGTGTATTAAGCAAGCATTGTACATGTTTCTTTAGCAGAGTATTTTGGTCCATACATAAAAACCTCAAACGAAAAAGCCTCCCCTTGCAGCTGGAACCCTTCTTCCAACAACCTGAATAACCCCTAAAGCCTAAAACACAGGGAAATGATTCAACATCTTTTCATCCAGGTTGAGCAGAAGGGACATCCCTCCCCTGTACTTGGCTCTAGGCAGTGGTGGGCTGTCAGAGCCATCAGGGCCTTCTCTGCTGGCCCTGTCAAAATCAAAATCATAATTTGTTTTTCGTAGTTAAATTGAAGTGTGCCTGAAATGTGTCTGAATTCAATTACTTGTTTTTTCGTGGGGCTGAGCAGGGATTTTTTTTATGTCATCTAAACGTATCACAGCTCCTTGGTCCAGCACTAATGGTATTGCATACTAATGGTATGATCAAGAACCTGTTGCGGTGATTAAAACCTTTGGCGTCCAGGTAGTGTAGCAGGGGTAGGGTAGCAATCTATTCCGTTGCCTACCAACACGGGGAACGCCATTTCGAATCCCGTGTTACCTCCAGCTTGGTCCAGCGTCCCTACAGACACAATTGGCCGTGACTGTGGGTGGGAAGTTGGATGTCAGGATCAGGAACAATTTATTATCATTTCTTAGACGTATACTTGCATACACACAGAAACGAAATTTCATTGCCCCCAGCCCACAGCATTGTAACACAAAGAACACACATCCAAAATTTCCCAAAAACGACACTACCAAAAACAGAGAGAGAAAAAAACAAAAACAAACAGGGTCCTCAATCTTCTTTATCACACCAAGCATTGTCATCCTGTCCAACTCTTTTTTTAGACTGTCTCTTAGTGGTGTTGGAACTCTTCGAGCAGCATGCACGACTGGCTGTGCATTTTCTTTCAGTTGGATTTTGTAAGTGAATGGCAATACACCAAAACATTTGAAAACATCTGCAAAGTTCTGTATAATGGAGTCAACTGAGTCACTTGGTGTGCTCACAGCTGTATTGATGCAGTATACTCTTCTCACCAGCCCCAAATCTTCACAGGCTATATCACCCAGTATTGACTCAAGACCTTCAGCAACAAGAGAGGAGTAGGTGGTGTGTTTTATTTTTCACCATTACTTTCAGCTTGCATGTGCCTAAACACTCGATTCTTTGCAGGGGTGCAGTGGGAGGAGGTTGCGGGGGATCGCTGTTCCCCCACCTCTTCCAGCATGATTTTATTTTCATTTAATTTTTCTTACACTTTTTACATTTTTTAGAATTTTAATATTGAAACTACGTTAATACCAACAGTACTAATAATTGCACGTCAAGAAAACCTCTCCAATAATGTCTTCTTTGTCATAAAAAAGTCAAATTCTCCCCTCTCCCCCTCAAAAAAAGATGTTAGAGGATGATTGTCATCAAGCTGTGACACTGCAATCTACAGTTCCGCATAAACATTTGAAAACTAATATCGCTGCCGCTCTCTCCTAAAACAGAAACTGTGGTTTAAAATGGCTAGTCACCAGAAAGAAAAAAAAAGATTTTTTTTGTAAGGATGTCGATAATGAAGCTCAAGGAAAAACAGCATCAATTCGGCAGTCTGAAGTTTAAACAGCCAGCAGCACAAACAGTCCAGCGACCCCCTCCGCGATTGCTAACGATAGCACAGGGGTGGTGGTGGGAAGCTATCAGTTCACAGTATGGACAGAGGAGATATGGGCCAAAAAGAAGGAGGCACACCCCTTGATTGACTGTAAGGATGGGAAACTGGGGTGCAAGCTCTGTTCATCGGTTGCTGATCTATCAGTGTTCAAATAAAAGGGTTCCCGAATGGGGGATGAATGGCATCACTACACTGTAATGCACAGCGGAAAGGGTAAGAGCGCAATTTTGATTTCACTGAGAAAAAAAAGATAATTAAACATAAACAATCCCAACAGCCACATTGCTGCTGAACGTATACATGAGAATGCCAAAAAACCGACCCTGGAGAAAGTATGTAATAATATGAATGCATCGTAACTGAAGGCTACATCATGTGTCGTATTCCGTTCTGTTTACTATTTAGCATGTAACAACAGGTCATTTTCTGGTAATTACGGATTACTGGAGTTACAACACGAAAATGGGATTGACATTGACATCGGTTTACACTCCAGATAAAGCGCAGCACAGACTACAGACCATATAGGTTCAGAGATGCGTAAAAAAATCTGCCAAAGAATCCAAGCCAGGTAGGTAAAATTTCAACTCTTACAGATGAATCAACAAGCCTGAGATGTAAAACTACACTGATTGTGTACCTAAAATGTGAAACATACAAGAGCTGTGACCCGCATTTTATGTTTCTAGATTTGATTGAGTTTCCAAACCAAAGAGCCAACACAATTATGGAACATTTGGTGAAATGCCTCAGTGCACACAGCTTTGATGACACATACTTGAAGGAGCACTTGGTTTCACTTGTAAGTGATGGTGCAAGCGTCATGTTGGGGCGAAAATCTGGCGTACCTAAACAACTGAACAGTATCCTAATATCTTGACCTGGCATTGTTTAAATCACCGACTGGAGCTCGCTATGGGTGACACTGTGTCTGACGTCAGTGGTGTTAACCATTTACAGGCATTTATGGACAAATTATACTCTGTGTACAGCAGATCATCCCAAAATCAATGAGAACTGACAGAGTGTGCTGCCGAGTTGCAACAACAAGTGGGAAAAATCGGCTGTGTGTTGAGCACGAGATGGGTGGCCAGTTCTTTACACACAGTGTCTGCTGTTTGGAATAATTCTGAGTCACTGTGTGCTCACTTTAGCTTTGCGGAGACAGATGAGAAACGATCGACCTCTGATAGGAAACTGTATGACGGTCTGGTAAGGCGTCTGACTTCAAAGCAGTTCATGTTAGATTTAGCAACCATGTATGACACACTAAACGAGCTAGCCCTGCTATCAGAATGCTTACAAAAAAGCACAATGTCAGTAGCCTATGCAGACAAACTGATCAGACATAGCATTCAGTTCAGTGATGGACTGGGAGGCTGACCAGGAAACAAAGTCCTTACAGCTGAAATGGTAATATCAGCAGGAAGGTTTGGCACAGTTGTACTGACTGATAACTCAAAAATAGTTTCCATCAATTTTCAACAGTTTATTAGAAGTCTAAACAATAATCTGAACCATCAAATGTTCACCACTGCATCAGGGCCAGCAGCAACCTCCCAGTCGGAGTATGTCCATTTGATTGCACAACTGAAAGTCCTGGAACGCGACAACTGCCCATCAGCACCAGTACCCGGTTTTGGAGAGGTAGAAATAAGTGAACTCTGTAAAAGATTCAGGCTGCCAACTTTTAGTGGAATTAATGGATTCAGAGACTTTATCTTGAGCAATGGGGATGCTACACCTGATGGGCTCAGGCCTTTAATGAATTGCACCAAACTCATCCCATGTAGCACTGCGGAGTGCGAAAGGGGATTCAGCCAGATTAATCTAACTGTCACCCTGATCTGCACGAATTTACTGATTTAACGGGTTATCTGCCTTGATATTCATCAAACTACACGGGCCACCTCTAAACCAGCGGGATCCGACAGGCTATGTGACAACTTGGCTGAGATACCATCGCTCGGCTAAAGACACGAGAACGAGACCTTCAACCAAATCTCTCAAGGATTCTCCTCCTGACCAAGTGTGGCGATTTCTTTGACTTTTTTGAGCATGATGTCCTGTGGTCAAAATAAAAACATCAATGGTGAGTAACACTGGTGACTTCTTTTTTTAGGCCCGGCCTGCTGTGCTTGATGTGTTTTATGGATTACAATCTCCGCTTCAAACTTAATGAGGCCTATACTGTGTAGCTCAATCGAAATGACTAAGTAAACCAGTGATGTTGAATATAATAATAAGTAGTGGCAATCGTTTGACTGTGGCCTGTAATTATAAAATTGCACATACCTGACTACGTGTTTGGTGTAGAATAAATCCTTTGCTATGAACTGGGATGATTCGTGTGTGGTTTGTGAATGAAGCATGTGTCAGCGTGCAGCATTCTCTGTGATGATGTCATTTAAAATAGCGTCCCCCACTAAAAAAAATTCCAACTACACTCCTGATTCTCTGTCCATTGTAGTCTTTCATTTTAGGTGCTTTTCTCTGTATTTTTGGCCTTTCATTTCTTTTATGTCAGACATGCTCATCAGGTTTGCTTTTGCACCGGTGTCCATTTTCATTGTGACAAAAGTTCCGTTTATTTGCAGATGTGCTATCCATTTGTCTTCTCTCACAGCATTAATTTCTTTCTCTGGCTCATTTTCACAGTTCACTATGCCGACAAAAAATGTCTCACTTAGATCAGTGTCATCCACAATGTTTACAGATTTTCCTTTATTCCCCTCTTTTCTTTTTGAGAAGTAATGTTTGGCAAAATGATTATTTCCCTGGCAATTAGAGCATTGCTTACCAAAGGCTGGACACTGTCTTGGCTTGTGTTGTGAACCGCAACGTTTGCAGCTGAACATCCCGCCGTCTGTCCGCTGTGCGGGCCGGGTCTGTGTGCGTCTTCTTCCTTGGCTTGAGACCGCACTAACAGCCGCGCAGTCAACTCACGGCCACTGTGCCCGCCGCCATCTCGCTGAACTTCCTCACACGCATTTGGGACAGCTCACTCGCCTGGCAGATCTTAATAGCTCCTTCTTGCGTTAGTTCCGAGTCCCTCAGTAGCCTTTCTCTGACTTTTTTATCCTCCAGTCCAAAAACTATCTTGTCCCGGTCCCGGATCATGGAGTCTTTCAGTGAAGCAAATTTGCATGGCTGTGCTTTTAGCTTCAGGACAGTTAGAAAGCTATCAAAAGGCTCACACGTGAACGAAATACATGTCTCACGTATGCTTCCTTTTTCTCTGGACAGCAGTGAGCATTAAATTTATCTAACGCTTTATCGAGTTTCTCTTTGTCATCTTCATTTTCATACACGAGAGTATTGTACACTTCAGTGGCTTGTGGGCCTGCTATTGTCAGCAGTACCTTCCTAGCACCCGGCTTTGTTTCCAATGCCATGGCCGCGATGTACAGTTGAAACTGCTGCTTGAAGGTCCGCCATTTGCTGTCGACATTCCCGGTAAGTTTCAAACTCTCCGGTGGTTTTAAGGTCAAAATTTACACCTCACTGTAGTTTTATTCCTGGTACCATGTTGTCTTTGTTGTTTTAAAATGAATGGACCAAGACCTTTTCCAAATTCACGTCGAAGCTTTTATTTATCCCACAAGCCAGACTCCCTAGTCCAGCGGTCGGGAACCTATGGCTCGCGAGCCATATATGGCTCTTCCGGTGACGGCATATGGCTCCCAGACAATTTTGAGTTGAAAAAATTTTTTTTTTCAAAAAAATCAGTTTGGAACTGATTTTAAAATACTTGTGATATTTCTTAATAATACTGTGTCATTTTAAAGTAAACAGAAATTAGTTTTGAAGATAAATTTCACGGGTCACGGGTCACCCGTGGGTCGGGTCGGGAACCAATGGCTCGCGAGCATGTCCGGGTCATTGTAAAGGTGAAGAAATCAATTTTATCAGATAGCCAACTAGTTTATCCGCTTCAACCCTTGTAACGGAAAAGATGGCGAAAAGAAAAAAAGACGATGATTACCGTGCATTCCAGGCTGCGTGGACAGAGGAATTTGCATTTGCGGAGAGAGCAGGATCTGCGGTATGTCTAATATGCAATGATAAAATTGCATCGATGAAACGGTCAAATATAAAGCGGCACTTCGATACGCACCATGCTTCATTTGCATGGAAATATCCAGCGGGGGACAGCAGGAAAAGGGCATGCGAGGAGCTACAGCGGAGAGTGCAGACGAGTCAGCAGCAACTATGTGTGTGGACCAAGCAAGGTGACGGGAATTCCGCTAGCTTTGCGGGGGCTTTGGCAATAGTAAGGAATGGAAAGTCATTCACAGATGGTGAGTATGCCAAAACATTCATGCTTGATGTGGCCAATGAACTGTTTGATGACTTCCCTAATAAAGACAAGATAATCAAACGAATAAAAGACATGCCCCTGTCAGCAAGAACTGTGCACGATCGTAGCATCATGATGGCAAATCAAGTCGAGGAAACACAAATTAAGGACATAAACGCCGGGACATACTTTTCTCTCGCGTTAGATGAGTCAACAGACGTTAGCCATCTATCTCAGTGCAGTATCATTGCCAGGTATGCTGCAGGTGACACACTGTGTGAGGAAAGCTTGGCTGTTTTGCCAATGAAAGGGACAACAAGAGGAGAGGATTTATTCATGTCTTTCATGGAGTTTGCTAAAGAAAAAAAACTACCGATGGATAAACTTATTTCTGTCTGTACTGATGGTGCACCCTGTATGTTGGGGAAGAACAAAGGATTTGTAGCACTTCTCCGTGAACATGAAAAGAGAGCCATCCTAAGTTTTCATTGCATCCTGCACCAGGAGGCGCTTTGCGCTCAGACGTGTGGCCAGGAGCTTGGCGAGGTGATGTCTCTGGTCATTCGAGTGGTCAACTTTATTGTTGCCCGAGCTTTAAATGATCGCCAGTTTAAAGCTCTGTTAGAAGAATTTGGGAATCATTATCCCGGTCTGCTTTTACACAGCAACGTGCGTTGGTTGTCAAGGGGGAAGGTGCTCAGCCGTTTTGCAGCTTGCCTGAGTGAAATCCGGACTTTTCTTGAAATGAAAGGCGTCAAGCATCCTGAGCTAGACAACACTGACTGGCTCCTGCAGTTTCACTATCTCGTGGACATAACTGGCCATCTGAACCAGCTCAATGTGAAAATGCAAGGTATTGGAAATACAATCTCATCCCTTCAACAAGCAGTGTTTGCATTTGAAAGCAAGCTGGAAGTCTTTCTCAGGGACATTGAAACAGGTCGTCTTCTGCACTTTGAAAGACTGCAACAATTTAGAGATGCATGCTTAGCAAGTGACTCCACTCAACATCTGGATCTCCAGCAGCTAGCTGGCTTTACGTTCAATCTCCTGCAGTCATTCAAAGCACGTTTTGGAGAATTTCGTGCGCGCACTGGTCTTTTGAAGTTCATCACTCATCCACATGAGTGTGCAGTGGACAAAATCGACCTGACATGCATCCCCGGGGTCTCTATCGGAGACTTTGAGCGGGAAGTTGCTGACCTGAAGGCATCAGACATGTGGATGAGTAAGTTCAAGTCACTTAATGGAGAGTTGGAAAGTCTTGCGCGACAGCGAGCAGAGCTGGCGAGGGAACACAAGTGGACAGAAATTAAAAATCTTCAACCTGAAGACCAGCTGATTCTTAAAACTTGGAACGAGCTTCCTGTGACATACCACACAATGCAGCGTGTGAGTATTGCCGTATTGACCATGTTTGGCTCTACATATGCATGTGAACAGTCTTTCTCGCATATGAGGAACATTAAGACCAACCTACGCTCACGTTTAACTGATGGAAGCCTCAACGCCTGCATGAAGCTCAACCTCACCACGTATGAACCAGACTACAAGACCATCAGCAAAACCATGCAGCACCAGAAGTCGCATTAAAAGTAAGACATATTTAATTTATTATACGTTAAAAATACTATATGGCTCTCAATGAAATATATTTAGAAATATTTGGCTTTTATGGCTCTCCCAGTCAAAAAGGTTCCCGACCCCTGCCCTAGTCCTACGCCACGACCTCTGATCTCAGCACGTCACTAACCTGCACCATAACGTTTAGGATTCTGGGTAACGCAGTTCCTAACAAATACATATAACAAAGCAGGTCGCTGCACTAGCGCCTCCTCTGGTCGGTCGGGGTGCCTGTTCGGCGGAGGGATAGCGTGATCCTGCCATGCGCTTACGTTCCCCCGGCGAAACTCCTTACTGTCAGGTAAAAAGAAGCAGCTGGTGACTACACATGTATCGGAGGAGTCATGTGGTAGCCTGCAGCCCTCTTCGGACCGGCAGAGGGGGTGGAGCAGCGACCAGGACATCTCGGAAGAGTGGGGTTATTGGCCATGGGGAGAAAAGGGTGGGGGGGGCTTTGGAATTCACTTTCTAACTCTCTCAATGTTGCGCTTTGTCACTGCACGCATGCGCACAATTGATTTCGATCAGGCAGCGATAGTGCCCGTCATGTATTCGGGTTTGAGTGTTGAAAGTAAACGAGACATCGATCGTATTTCGCAAATAAGCAACTAATTCACTGCTGATCTCAGCACAGGAGAACTGGAGGAACCCCGGATGAACTAAAGATATTCGCTTTATTCACCCCGCCGCCATGTTTTTTAACTGACATCATGAGGGGGATTAGACGCGGAAGTGTCATCGACTCCAATGTTAAAACTACAATAAAATAAAACATCAAGAGTAGGAATAATCACAGTCACAGCTGGAAATCATCTCAGCAGCTACAATAAAACATTTCCCATGGCTGAGCTAGGTTTTCTTATTGTTGGTTTTATTGCTTTAGAATGAATGAAAGTAATTTGCTTACATTCCTTTTATGTCATGAAAACCGTGATGGTTAAACACATCAGAAGTCTTTTAATGAGGCTCCCTTCTCCTGGTATGCAAAAAAACAAAGTGGTTTGTCGCCAAGTCCCGAGAATCACAATACTTTATACTTTATTCATCCCCGATGGGAAATTGGGAAGGGGAGATACTCCTGGCGGAGCTCTGCACTCTACTGAATGCACTCTTCTAGTTGTTTTTGTGTCACGTGATGAGCGTGTGCGATCTGGTTGCTGAGTGACGTAAAGGAAAATATGATGGTGATGCTGCAATAGCTGCTATAGTGTACAGTGGTGTGCATTGTGGTTGTTGAAGATCAGCTGCCTTGTTGGTGTTGATCCAGTAGTACATATAATGCATGATAGTGTATTTTGTATGTGGCTGTTTTGGCTGTATCAGCGCCCATACGAGAAATATGTGTGTGTGTGTGTGTGTGTGTGTGTGTGTGTGTGTGTGTGTGTGTGTGTGTGTGTGTGTGTGTGTGTGTGTGTGTGTGTGTGTGTGTGTGTGTGTGTGTGTGTGTGTGAGTGTGTGTGTGTGGGGGGGGTGCAGTACGTTACTGAAGACCCTGACTGAAACTCCACAGAGTGCTACAGGATCTAGGTGTGCCACATGTCTGTTCATAGTTATCGCCCCATGTACAATCCTTCACTGGAGGTCACTTGTCCTTTTATCAATGGGTGACTTGTACAGGGACCGCCAGCAGCCTTTCAATGAAGAGTCTGGGCCAAAACACTCAGTCCCACCTCAATGCCCTCATCCCTGCCAGAGAGTCTAAGTGTGACACTTTAATGCAGGTGTAATATGCATCTTTCTTCCCTACCGATTCAAACTCCCCTAGCACTCGAGTAGTGAGGAAATTGAAACTCCCCGCCTCCTCTTGCCACTCAGGGAACATGTACTCACATTCATCATCCCAATGGTCAGATAGAGTATGGTTTTCAGCAAATGCTCTAATGGACCCTGACAGAGACGCAAAGACCTCCTCCACAGCTCTCTCCAACAGTATTGAGGACCTGATACCTGCTGTTCTTGAAAACTGTTTTGCTGGGGTTTTTTTTTTCAGTAAATGGTAAACAGTAAATAGACTGCATTTATATAGCGCTTTTCTAGTCTACCGATCACTCAAAGCACTTTACAATGTATGCCTCACATTCACCTGTTTCACACACACATTCACTTATGGAGGAGGCTGCCATGCACGATGCCAACCTGCTCATCAGGAGCAGTTAGGGGTTCAGTATCTTGCTCAAGGACACTTCGATATGCTCTCTGAAGAAGCTGGGGATCGAACCAGGAACCTTCTGATTACTAGACGACCCCCTCTACTTGAGCCATACCACCCTTGATACAATCAGCCTGGCGCAGGCTTGACTTTAGGCTGGCAGAAAACAAAGTCTGGGAGTTGATGAGGGCATTGAAGAACCATGTTTTTTTGTTTTTGTTTTTAACAGACACATTTGTGGGGGTGTAACCAGTGGCATCTCTGGCACGGAAAGCCTGGTGGGGCACAATAAAGTCTGTATGGACAGCATCACATTCGTCAGTGAAACTACACACAAACCCACTTGCTCAATGAATCAAAACACAAACGCACCTCATCAGTGAATGAAATCACAAATGCACAAATGCACATTAATGTAACACTGGCAGGAGTTAGCAGAAGTGGAGACAGAGATATGAGTGACATCATCAATCAAGGCATTTGATCCCACACAACTGGTATATTACCTTGTTATACAGCATCACATTACAAATCCAAATTTATCAAGCTGCGGGGCTTAAATTTGGATTTGATGTGTGTGTGTGTGTGTGTGTGTTTGGGGGGGGGGCTCTGTGGTTTCAGGGTTGCCATGGGTGCACGTGTACACATAGACTACAAAATCTGATTGATATCATTTGACAAACTGTAAATAGAATATAACAAGGTGACACGACCCTCTGCTCTGAACACTTAAATGCTAACAAAGTCATTCTAAATGCTGTTGGCAGTGCGTAAAACAACAGCTGATGAACATAAAATATTTCTGAAAGTGCACAATCTGTATTAATGGTGGCGTTACCACTAAAGACGATAATAATTGTACAAAGTAATATAAATAGAACAGTCTCTCTAATAGTTACATTAATCTGGAATTCCATTTTTTTCCCCCATTCCATTATCCAAACCGCTTATCCTACTCTCAGGGTCACGGGGATGCTGGAGCCTATCCCAGCAGTCATTGCGCGGCAGGCAGGGAGACACCTTGGACAGGTCGCCAGGCCATCACAGGGCCCACACACACACACACACACACACACACACACACACACACACACACACACACGCTCATCTGTAGTCATTCTCCGATGTTGTTTACCCAGGTTTTTCTTGGTCTCCCTCTCTTCCTAGTCCCTTCAATCAGGCCTTGCAGGATGTCCTTTACAAGTGTCCTTTCCGTTCGGCAAACGTGCCCAAACCAGTTTATTTTTTTATTTTTTATACCATTGTTAGTAAACTATCATGGTGACCAATAGCTTCCTTAACTGTTCAGCACTTCAATGTTGGTGACGTGCACTGTGTATGAGATTTGCCGCATTCTTCTGTATGCTCTTAAGTTCAAAGGCTTCTATTTTTTCTCTCCATAGTTTTTGTTAGGGTCCAGGATTCTGCACCGTATAGAAGAGTTGCTATTATGATGATGCGGAGCAGTTGCATTTTTGACTTCATTCCAAGTTTTTTATCTTTCCAGATCGTGTTGAGCTTTGTCATTGCGCTTGTTGCAAGGACGATTCTGCTCCTAATTTCTTTTCCCGATCTTCCGTCTTCGTTAATCACAGATCCGAGATATTGGAAAGACGTGACTTCCTCAAGTTTTTTGCTGCCAAATATTATTATTTCCGTGTTCTGCTCTTCAATCTCTTCAGTCTCCCTCCTCGGGTGATCTTTTGCTGTCATGATTTCACTTTTCTTGAGTACTGATCAACATACCCATGTCCTTAGCCAGCTTGTTCAGTCTTCTGGTTATTTCAGCTAGTTCTTCCCTATCGCTGGTGATTAGATCTACAGTGCTGCTTGAAAGTATGTGAACCCCTTGAGCAGTTTAGATTTTTCTGTTGTTTTACCATGATTTTCTTATTTTATCATCACCAGTTTTTATGTATGAAATGTCAGATATATGTTTATCAGTTGCATGTACTTGTTTAGTGGGACTTGTTTAAGTAGCCCAAAAACTACATGAAACATGGAATTAGTGTATGTGCAAAAGTAAGTGAACCCCCAGCTGCATTGGTTAAGTCAAGCAGGTAACAGACTCGGGTGAAACACATTTGGGTGCTTAATTAATCATTTAAGCAGACCAATGAAATGAGACATCCTTGGGAAAGGGTTTGGCCTGCACTAATTAAAAGAGAGAGGAAACCAACCAAACCACTGTGGTCCCATACAAATCAACAATGCCGAGAGCAAAGGAGATATCCGAGGACATGAAGAGGAGGGTAGAAGAAAGCACCAGAAAAATAAAAAAATCAGGTAAAGGCCAACCCACACATCACCTCTAGAGAGTTGCACACCTCTCTGGTAGCCTCTGGGACAAATGTGCATGCGTCTACAATCAGACGAAAATTGAATCGCCATGACATTCATGGGAGGGTTGCTAGAAGGAAGCCTCTGCTCTCAAAAAAGAACAAAGCTGCCCGTTTCAACTTTGCCAGAGAGCACTTGGACAAAACAGAGACCTTCTGGAAGTCCATTCTCTGAACAGACGAGTCCAAAATAGAATTATTTGGTCACAATCAAAACCAACATGTTTGGAGAAAAGCCAACACTGCATATGAAGAAAAGAACCTCCTCCCAACAGTGAAGCATGGTGGTGGAAGTGTGAAGGTCTGGGGCTGCTTTTCTGCTTCTGGACCTGGACGACTCCATATTATCCAAGGAACCATTAATTCTCTGGCATATCAACAAATTCTTGACCAGAATCTCCTGCCATCAGTCAGGGAGTTGAAGCTGGGACGAAAATGGATTATGCAACAAGACAATGACCCAAAGCATTCCAGCAAAACTACAAAGGAATGGCTTCAGAGAAAGAGGATTAGTACTCTGGATAGGCCCAGTCAAAGTCCGGATCTTAATCCAATTGAAATGTTGTGGCGAGACCTGAAGAAGTTGGTACATACCAGATGTCCCTCCAACCTCTCTCAACTGGCTGAGTTCTGCAAGGAGGAGTGGGCAAAAATCCCCATAAGCAGATGCGAGAGACTGGTTAGTGGTTACAGAAGACGTTTGTTTGAAGTAATGGCTGCAAAAGGAGGAGCCACAAGCTACTAATACAAGGGTTCACATACTTTTGCACATGTTAAATTTTCAGTTTTTGTGAAATAAACTACCTTTGTTGAATTAAATAATGAAAATATATCTCTTTTTGTGTGTGTGTCCATTATTTGGAAGGTATGCTTCACAAATTGGGATTTGGATGTATGTGTAATAAGCTTATTTTAATGTTTTTTACAAAAACAGTGACCATGTCTGGAGGGTTCACAAACTTTCAAGCAGCACTGTATGTCATCTGCAAAGCGAAGGTTGGTGATTTTCTTCCGCCGATTGTGAGAGTTGGTTCAAAACCCTCCATAGCGTTGGTGACGATCTCATTGCTGTTGCTGTTGATCGAGATACCCTTACTGTCCAAAAACTTCACAACTTGTTTCTCAAGTGGTTCCCTTTCGGCGGTGGTGTCATCGGCGGCGGCCACCACCCCTGCGTAGGACTGGTGCCTGGTTTTTAGACCGCTGATGATCAGATCATTTACCCTGGAGTACTGCTCCAGGTCGTCTACTCGGTTTTCCAGAAAATATGTCTTTTTGTCCTTTTCCATGTTCTGTTTTTTTAGTGATTGCACTTCTGTTACGAGATACATTATCTTCGTTTGCTGTGCGGCTACTGTTGATATCTCTGCCGAAAGGAAGTCAAGAGACTCCATAATCTCCTTAACTTCCTCGGGCAGTCCTGCGTTTTTCTTAGGCGCCATTTCTGCGTTAGCTTCAGTTTGGTTTTAAACGAATAATTTGATTAAACTGTTGATGTTGTTGACCTCACCCAGTGCCGGTGTCGGAAGATGGCGGCGCGAAAATCGCTTCAAGGAATACACTGAAAAGGCACGGTGACGGTAAACAACCTTGTCTCACTCCTACTGTTGTAGCGAACCAGTCGCTGAGTGTGCTGTCCACTGGCACTGCGCTTTTCGAATCTTTATAAAGAGCTTCGATAACTTGGACAAGACTTTCGTTGTTTTTATGTTTTCTCATGATTTTCCATAGAGCCTGTTGCCACACCATGTCGAATGCTTTCTTAAAATCAATAAAGTTGTGATGGACTTGTCAAAGGGCAGATGAGTTCTGTCAAAAGGCGGATGAAACCTGTCAAGGGACGGATGAGTTCCTCTGTGAACCAACGGCCATCCATACCTGGAGAGGAGCTAGGGACCACCAGGTACTCCCCCTACTGAAACAATGATGACTCAACACACAAATGGTGTTGCATGTATTTGTGTAGAAATGCCAATACAATAAATGACATTTACTCAACGTCTTGACGTATGTCATTCATTCTATTATTTTTTTTTCTATTGGCTGCTCTCAGTATGGGGCCAACATAGCTCATTATTGAAAGCATGTTGAACATGCGTACAGTGTTTTCAACTGCGCACTTGGTTAAACAAACGCAGGTACAGGAATATATTTGGAATGTATTGGACAGCACTACCATTATCATGTGCCATAAACGCACAACAATGTCAGTTACGAAGAAAAAAAAATACTTGTTACACTGAATTATTGATCATGTCGTACACTTGCGACATCAGATGGGGCCAGGCCCCACCAACCCCTGATGGTGAAACACCTTTGGTATTAACAGGCTTCCATTGTATCCCGAAGACCTGCATTTAGGACAGATGGATAGAAAGCCACATGGAGTTATTCTCTCTGACAGAAAACACTGCCTGAAGCACTTCATCTGTAGTCCAGCATTTTCCTCCATTATGTATCTACGTCACTGTGTAACACATATTCATAATGCCCGCCTAGCGGCTAGTCACATGAACTCAGTTACACAGACTGAGTGCTACCCTCTTGGCAGGCTTCCGGAAGTTGGCCAATCAGAATGGGAGGGGGGCCCTAAAGAGACAGCTAAAACAAGCTAAAATGGCTTGTTTCAGACACAGGATGAACTGAGGTGCTACATAAAAGGCCAATATAAGATAAATCGGGATTATTTATTTATTTATTTTAACTGTGAATAATGCAAAGCTATTCTAGTGGAGCCCCAGAATAAAAATATAGCGCTAGAATGAACATGATATGGCCTCTTTAATTCAGTAAAAGTAGAAATACAGCAGTTTAAAAACACTCTATTAAAAGTCCTGTATTCAAAATTTCACTTCAGAAAAAGTAATGAAAAAAATGAAATGAAAAAGTAATGGGCGGCATGGTGGCACAGTGGTTAGTGCAGTGATCTCACAGCAAGAATGACCTTGGTTTGAGCCCCGGGGTAGTCCAACCTTGGGGATCATCCTGGGTCGTGCTCTGTGTGGAGTTTGCATGTTCTCCCCCTGTCTGCATGGGTTTCCTGCGGGAGCTCCGGTTTCCTCCCACAGTCCAAAGACACGCAGGTCAGGTGAATCGGCCATACTAAATTGTTCCTAGGTTTTTGTGTGTGTGTGTGTATGTGTGTGTGTGTGTGTGCTGCCCAATAACTGCTGGGATAGGCTCCAGCATCTCCGTGACCCTGAGTGAGATAAGCGGTTTGGATAATGGATGGATGCATGAATAGAAAGGTGTTGAACCTGTAGGGTCCACCTCTTCAGGCTGCAGCAGGAACAAATGTTTGTCAAGCCCAAGATGTCCAGTTTTCCTGAGCAACAGATGAGCTTTATCCTGCCAGCTTAGTCCCAAGCTACAAAGCAGTGTTTTGGCTGCATGCAGCCTGAAAGCCAATACCCAAGACACAATGTCTATGAGGCCTTGTCCTCCTTCTTCCACTGGCAGGTATAAAGCCAATGCTTTGATCCAGTGTTGCCCAAGCCAGAAAAAAAATCAAAATTGTCCTCTGCATGTCCTCAATTAGGCCCCTAGGCGGAGGTAGGACTATCAGTCTGTGCCATAATGTTGAGATAACCTAGTTATTGGCAACCAGACCTCTCCCCATATGACAACTGGGGTAGCCCCCAATTCCATTTAGACAATCAAGCACACACCTTCTCCACCACACCCTCCCAATACTTTTGTTGAAATGCATCACTTACTAAAAACACACCAGGGACTTTCATCCCATCCCTCCCCCACCTGAGACCACCTGTCGGACTGGGAGCTGCCCTCTCTTGCCATTGCCCTATTAAAAAGGCCTAATTTTTTTCCAACCTTCCTCCCAGTTAACCCTTGCTGGTGTGGCCCTTTTTTTTGTTCTTGGATCAGAATATTAACATCATCACCATATGACTAAATATGGCTCTGTGTTAATCTGGGCAGGGAGAGTCCCACTATCTTAATCCCAAATCTTTTTAAAAAGTTTCAATTGCCAAGGAGTAGAGTTGTCCTGACATAGGACCACCCTCCCTTATTCCTCTTTTGACAGGAATTGGGCAGCTCAACCCCCCTCCTACCTTTACCATACAGAGGCCCTATTATTTGAGAACACAACCCAGGACAAAAAAACTTTCCCCAAAACCAAAGGCCCTTAAGGTGGAAAATAATAACAATAATAACAAAAAAAGATGATCAATACGATCAAAATCCTTAGTCTAATGATAAAACACCAACATCGAGTTTGTATTCATTACGGATTGCTATTAAATAAAGTATACAGAGGTATACAAAGTGTACAAAGTCCTCTGTATACAAAGTATACAGGGGAAGAGGTTGGCAAAGAAGTGGGATAGTCAGAGAGATGAAGAAAGTAGACAGGAGTAAAATGAGATGCAGCATACAGTGAAGAGAGAGGTGGGAGTTGTATGAGAGGTTAGACACTAAGGAAGGAGAAAAGGACTTGTACCGATTGGCCAAACAGAGGGACAGAGCTGGGAAGGATGTGCAGCAAGTTAGGGCGATCAAGGATAGAGATGGAAATGTGCTGACAAGTGAGAAGAGTGTGCTGAGAAGGTGTAAGGAGTACTTTGAGGGGCTGATGAATGAAGAAAATGAGAGAGAAAGAAGGGTGGATGATGTGGGGATAGTGAATCAGGAAGTGCAGTGGCTTAGCAAGGAGGAAGTGAGGGCAGCTATGGAGAAGATGAAGAGTGGAGGGGCAGTTGGCCCTGATGACATACTTGTGGAGGCATGGAGATGTTTAGGAGAGATGACAGTGGAGTTTTTACTAGATTGTTTAACATGATCTTGGAAAGTGAGAAGATGCCTGAGGAGTGGAGAAGAAGAATACTGGAACCGATTTTCAAGAACAAGGGCGGTGTGCAGAACTGTAGCAACTACAGAGGTATAAAGTTGATCAGTCACAACATGAAGGTATGGGAAAGAGTAACAGAAGCTAGGTTAACAAGAGAGGTGATGATTAGCGAGCAGCAGTATGGTTTCATGCCGCAAAAGAACACCACAGATGCGATGTTTGCTTTGAGAATGTTGACTGATAAGTACAGAAAAGGCCAGAAGGAGTTACATTGTGTCTGTGTAGATTTAGAGAGAAAGCATATGACAGGGAGCTGAGAACCCAGCCACTGAGGATGCACAAGCCAGTGCATTCTTAGTGCCGGTCCCAAGCCCGGACAAATCGGGAGGGTTGCGTCAGGAAGGGCATCCGGCATAAAATCTTTGCCAAATCAAATATGCGGATCATAAGTAAGATTTCCATACTGGATCGGTCGAAGCCCGGGTTACCAATGACCGCCACCGGTACCGTTAACCAGCAGGGTGCCAGGGTGCCATGCTACTGTTGGGCAAAGGAGAAGGACAGGGGGAAGGCATGTCCAGAGGCAGCTAGAGAAGAGGAAGGGTAGGCGTGTGGATGTGAGAGTAGGAACTTTGAATGTTGGCACTATGACTGGTAAAGGGAGAGAGCTGGCTGATATGATGGAAAGAAGAAAGGTATGCAAGAGACCAGGTGGAAGGGGAGTAAGGCCAGGAGTATCGGAGGTAGGTTCAAACTCTTCTACCATGATGTGAATGGGAGGAGAAATGGGGTAGGGGTAATTTTGTAGGAAGAGTATGTCAAGAGCGTGCAGGAGGTGAAGAGAGTGTCAGACAGAGTGATGAGTATGAAGCTGGAAATTGAAGGTGTATTGCTGATTGTTATCAGCGCATATGTCCCGCAAGTTGGGTGTGAGATGGACGAGAAAGAGGAATTCTGGAGTGAGTTGGACAATGTGATGGAGAGGGTAGCCAAGGAGGAGAGAGTGGAGATTGGAGCGGACATCAGTGGACATGTTGATGAAGGGAACAGGGGTGATGAGGAGGTGATGGGAAGGTATGGAGTCAAGGAGAGAAATGTGGGAGGACAGATGGTGGTGGATTTTGTGAAAAGGGTGGAAATGGCTGTGGTGAATACATATTTCAAGAAGAGGGAGGAACACAGGGTGATGTACAAGAGTGGAGGAAAGTGCACACAGGTGGACTATATCTTATGTAGAAGGCGCGATCTAAAAGGGATTGGAGACTGCAAGGTGGTGACAGGGGAGAACGTAGCTAGGCAGCATCGGATGGTGGTCTGTACGATGACTTTGGAGACCAAGAAGAGGAAGCGAGTGAAGACACAGCCGAAGATCAAATAGTGGAAGTTGAAGAAGGAAGACTGTTATGTGGAGTTCAGGCAGGAGTTAAGACAGGCACAGGTGGGTAGTGAAGAGTTGCCAGATGGCTGGGCAACCACTGCAGAAATAGTGAGGGAGACAGCTAGGAAGGTACTTGGTGTGTCATCAGGGCAGAGGAAGGAAGACAAGGAGATTTGGTGGTGGAATGAGGAAGTACAGCAAAGTATACTGAGGAAGAAGTTGGTAAAGAAGAAGTGGGATAGTCAGAGAGATGAAGAAAGTAGACAGGAGTACAAGGAGATGCAGCGTAAAGCGAAGAGAGAGGTGGCAAAGGCAAAGGAAAAGGCATATGGTGAGTTGTATGACAGGTTAGACATTAAGGAAGGAGAAAAGGACTTGTACCAATTGGCTAGAAAGAGGGACCGAGCTGCGAAGGATGTGCAGTAAGTTAGGGCGATCAAGGATAGAGATGGAAATGTGCTGACAAGCGAGGAGCGAGTGTGCTGAGAAGGTGGAAGGAGTACTTTGAGGGGCTGATGAATGAAGAAAATGAGAGAGAGAGAACGTTAGATGATATAGGGATAGTGAATCAGGAAGTTCAGTGGATTAGCAAGGAGGAAGTAAGGGCAGCTATGAAGAGGATGGAGAGGATGAAGCTATGGAGAGGATACAGCTATGGAGAGGATGAAGAGTGGAAAGGCAGTTGGTCCTGATGACATACCTGTGGAGACATGGAGATGTTTAGGAGAGATGGCAGTGGGTTGTTTAACTAGATTGTTTAACACAATCTTGGAAAGTGAGAGGATGCCTGAGGAGTGGAGAAGAAGCATACTGGTACCAATTTTCAAGAACAAGGGTGATGTGCAGAACTGCAGCAACTACAGATGTATAAAGTTGATCAGCCATAGCATGAACATTTGGGAAAGAGTAACAGAAGCTCAGTTAAGAGGAGAGGTGACAATTAGCGAGCAGTAGTATGGTTTCATGCCATGAAAGAGCACCACAGATGCGATGTTTGCTTTGAGAATGTTGATTGAGAAGTATAGAGAAGGCCAGAAAGAGTTGCATTGTGTCTTTGTAGATTTAGAGAGAGCATATGACAGGGTGCCGAGAGAGGAGGTGTGTTATTGTATGAGGAAGTCGGGAGCTGCAGAGAAGTATGTAGGAGTGGTACAGGATATGTATGAGGGAAGTGTGACAATGGTGAGGTGTGCGGTTGGAATGACAAATGGGTTCAAGGTGGAGGTGGGATTACATCAAGGATCGGCTCTGAGCCCTTTCTTGTTTGCAATGGTGATGGACAGGTTGACGGATGAGATCAGGCAGGAGTCTCCATGGACGATGGTGTTCGCGGAGGAGAGCCTGGAGAGGTGGAGGTATGCACTGGAGAGAAGAGGAATGAACGTCGGTAGGAGCAAGATGGAATACCTATGAGTTTAAATAATTGGGGTCAACTGTCCAAAGTATTGGGGAGTGCAGTAGGGAGGTGAAGAAGAGAGTGCAGGCAGGGTGGAGTGGGTGGAGAAGAGTGTGAGGAGTGATTTGCGACAGAAGGGTACCAGCAAGAGTTAAAGGGAAGGTTTACAGGATCGTTGTGAGACCAGCTATGTTATATGGTTTGGAGACAGTGGCACTGACGAAAAGACAGGAGGCAGAGCAGGAGGTGGGAGAGTTGGAGATGCTAAGATTTTCATTGGGAGTGACGAAGAAGGACAGGATTAGGAATGATTATATTAGAGGGACCGCTTAAGTCGGACGGTTTGGAGACAAAGCAAGAGAGGCAAGATTGAGATGGCTTGGGCATGTGTGGAGGAGAGATGCTGGGTATATTGGGAGAAGGATACTGAATATGGAGCTGCCAGGAAAGAGGAAAAGAGGAAGGCCAAATAGGAGGTTTATGGATATGGTGAGGGAGGACATGCAGGTGGCTGGTGTGACAGCGGAAGACACAGAAGATAGGAAGAAATGGAAACAGATGATCCGATGTGGTGACCCCTAACGGGAGCAGCCGAAAGTAGTAGTAGTAGTAGATATGACAGAGTGCTGAGAGAGGAGGTGTGGTATTGTATGAGGAAGTCTGGAGTTGCAGAGAAGTATTTAGGAGTGGTGCAGGATATGTATGAGGAAAATGTGACAATGGTAAGGTGTGTGGTTGGAATGATAGATGGGTTCAAGGTGGAGGTGGAATTACATCAAGGATCGGCTCTGAGCCCTTTCTTGTTTGCAATGGTGATGGACATGTTGAAGGACAAGATCAGGCAGGAGTCTCTGTGGACTATGATGTTTGCAGATGACATGATCTGTAGCAAGAGTAGGGTGCAGATTGAGGAGAGCCTGAAGAGGTGAAGGTATACAGTGGAGAGAAGAGAAATGAAAGTCAGTAGGAGCCAGATGGAATACCTATATGTGAATGAGAGGGAGGACAGTGGAATGGTGAGGATGCAAGGAGTAGAGGTGACGAAGGCATATGAGTTTAAATACTTGGGGTCAACTGTCCAAAGTAACGGGGAGTGCAGAAGAGAGTTGAAGAAGAGAGTGCAGGCAGGGTGGAGTGGGTGGAGAAGAGTGTCAGGAGTGATTTGTGACAGAAGGGTACCAGCAAGAGTTAAAGGGAAGGTTTACAAGACGGTTGTGAGACCAGCTATGTTATATGGTTTGGAGACAGTGGCACGAACGATAAGATAGGAGGTGGAGCTGGAGGTGGGAGAGTTGGAGATGCTAAGATTTTCGTTGGGAGTGATGAAGAAGGACAGGATCAGGAACGATTATATTAGAGGGACCACTCATGTTGGATGGTTTGGAGACAAAGCAAGAGAGGCAAGATTGAGATAGCTTGGGCATGTGTGGAGGAGAGATGCTGGGTATATTGGGAGAAGGATGCTGAATATGGAGCTGCCAGGGAAGAGGAAAAGAGGAAGACCAAAGAGGAAGTTTAGGGATGTGGTGAGGGAGGACATGCAGGTGGCTGGTGTGACAGAGGAAGATGCAGAAATCAGGGAGAAATGGAAATGGATGATCTGCTCTGGCTACCCCTAACAGGAGCAGCTGAAAGTAGTAGTAGACAGTTTGCTATTATATCTCTAAATAAGAACAACTTTTCCATTACTGATCTATCAGGTACACAGTATGATTGATCTTTGTTAATTAAAATACCCAAGTAGTCTTTAATTGTGTTGGCCAGGACCTTGGAACGCAACTTATAGTCTGTGCATAACAGGGGCACTGGTCTCCACTTCTTGAGGTGAGCTAAATCTCTTTTTGAAGAAGAGGCAGGGCTGGCTTCCGACAGGAATTGGGAAGTGAACCCTTCTCCTCACACTTCAGCCGCACTTCCAACAGGTCTGATCCCAAAAAGTTCCAAAATTGTTTATAAAAATCCACAGGTAAGCAGTCTATACTGGGTGCTCTTTGTGATGTTAACTGCATTACAGCAGTTGTTACCGTCTCCAGAGTAACAAGAGTATCCGCTGCATCATGTTGTTCCCTGGTCAGCTGAAACAGGTCTTGAAGCAGTTCTGCAATATATTCCTCATCGCACTTCTCTGCCCCATTGAGGGCAGTGAGAGATTTGTAGAATGCAACCGCATGCCTTCTCATCTGAGCTGGGTTGATGGTTAGAGTCCCATCTGGCAGTTGGAAGCAGGTCATCTGCTTCCTTTTGGACATGGTTCTCTGTAGTTAGGTGCATCAATGTCCTTTATGCTTAAAAACTGAGCTCTTATCATCACAACCTTTACCCTCTCATTTAAAAATAACTCAACTCCATTCTTTTCTCCCTCAGTTCATCATTGTCAGAGTCACTATTTATAGTTAGTTTACATTTGATGTCCCTTATTTCCTGCTCACGGGTGCAGATGTTTTCATTAACCCTGGTGGCAGAGTGAGCAGTGTACTGCTGACAGAAAAGATGAATATATGCCATCCCTAACTCCTACCACTGGCTCAATGAATTAAAATCCCCTTTCCTCCCTTTCCAAACCTGCCAGAATAATCCAAAACCATCACAGAAATCCTTATCCTGCAGTAATTTTGAATGAAAATGCCAGTATGAATTGAATGAAAATCTTACCAGGTGAATAAAACTCCTGAGTATGCTGTTAGGAAAAAAATGTAAAATCCTATCTAACTTGACTATACTGACCATCCCAGCTGTGACCCGTTATTAGTTTAGACAAAAAGACAGATGACACTCATCCCATCCAAGGTAAACTCTATGGTGCAATTTCAGCCCCCCAGCCCCCAATAATAATAACAACAACAAAAAAAAATCCTTTGGTCACACTGTTGTAAAGCCTCTTTTAATGTCTTAGATTTTTCCAGTCACTGTTAACCCTAGTTGGGGGCACAAATATTCACAAAACAAAAACCGACTTGCTTAACATCAGCCCTCACCGTCTGTAACCTGCTCTCCACTATTCTCTGGTTGAAGTTGGTACCATGACTAAGGGAAATTTTTCCCTTCGACCACAAACCCTATTCTACCTCATTTGCTGTGACTGTGCCTTTGTTGTATAAATCTTACATCTGATTTTTACTGACTGCATAATTCAGATACTGTGGCCCTCTTATGTAGATGCATTCCGCCAATGATTTTGAGTCCCAAACCTCAAATTTTGCATAAAGATCGGAAGTAAAATCACCAGATAGAACAAACAGAAAGACAAGAAACCACCAGTTAAACTCAATCATTCAATCACTTATTTATTTTTGCCTTTTAATATTCTTTCCCGTTTTTGATACACGTCTTTCTTAAAGTGGTGACATTTTCTGAGGCAATTTAGTTTTTTTTTTCATCAAGTAAATCCACACCTCCTAATTTCTGAAGAGCTGTTACAGATCCCCCCCCTCCTTTTCTCTCACCAATTGTATTTAGCCAATTACCCCACTCTTCCGAGCCATCCCGGTCGCTGTTCCACCCCGTGCCGATCCGGGGAGGGCTGCAGACTACCCCATGCGTCCTCCGATACATGTGGAGTCACCAGCTGCTTCGTTTCACCTGACAGTAAGGAGTTTCACCAGGGGGACATAGCGCGTGGGAGGATCACGCTATTCCCCCCAGTTCCCCCTCCCCCCCGAGCAGGTGTCCCAACCAACCACAGGAGGTGCTAGTGCAGCGACCAGGACAATGCCCACATCTGACTTCCCACCCACAGACATGACCAATTGCATCCGTAGGGACGCCTGACCAAGCCAGAGGGAACACGGGGATTCGAACCAGGATCCCCGTGTTAGTAGCAATGTAATAGACCACTATGCTACCCGGGCGCCCCGAAGCTGTTACAGATTTGATAACATTTTCCATGACTGGAAAAGAATTATTGACTTTACCAGATTTTTCAAAAGCTTCATCAAGAAAGGCCTTCACCTCATCTAATTTGTACAGATGAGCACTGACAGATTGAGAGTCTGTCACTGACAAGACATCTGATTCAGAATCATAATCCATATGTTCTTCATCTTCAGTGACTTGGCTCTGGGTAACCAGCGATGAGCTCACTGCCTCCTGGCTGCCTGCTTGCTGCTCTGTGTTGGGTTCTGTCTCCACTTCGCCCTGCTGATCAGCAGCTCCAACCATGCTCTCCACACTCATGCCACTTGGACCGGCTTTATTTTTTGTCCTTTTGATTTGATTTTTATCCATGTGCTTTTTACTTTGCTACTGTTAGACAAAGGAGAAGGAGAGGGGGAAGGCATGTCCAGAAGGAGCGGGAGAGGGGGAAGGGTAGGAGTGTGAAGGTGAGAGTTAGAACTTTGAATGTTGGCACTATGACTGGCAAAGGGAGAAAACTGGTGGATATGATGGAGAGAATGAAGGTAGATATACTGTGTGTGCAAAAGACCCGGTGGAAGGGGAGTAATACCAGCAGCATCGGAGGTAGGTTCAAACTCTTCTACCATGGTGCGGATGGGAGTAGAAATGAGGTAGTGGTAATTCTGAAGGAAGAGTATGTCAAGAGTGTGTTGGAGTGAAGATAGTGTTGGACAGAGTGATGAGTATGAAGC
>NC_079214.1:44778112-44784699 GCF_029633865.1 Lampris incognitus
GTGGGTTAATTGGCCAGATACAATTGGGGAGAAAAGGGGGGGGGAAATCCCCCCCCAAAAAAGAGGGGGGCGTAACTCTGAAAAAAGGGAATTTGGATTCTGTTGAAAAGGCCTAAATAAAAAGTAATTTTTTCGTGATGTGTTTAAAAGTAGTTCACAATTTGCGTGTTATTATTTATTTTCTAAGTCAAGTCAAGTCAATTTCATTTGTATAGCCCATCATCACAAATTACAAATTTGCCTCAGTGGGCTTTACAGCAACACAACATCCTGTCCTTAGACCCTCTCATCGAATAAGGAACAATCCCTAAAAAAACTTTAACAGGGAGAAAAAATAGGAAGAAACTACAGGGAGAGCAAAAGAGGAGGGATCGCTCTCCCGAGACAGACAACATGCTATGGGTGTTGTGTTTACACAATTTACAGAATACAACATTGAAAGAGGATAACATAATTATAATGGAATTATAACATATATTAAGAATATGACAAGGAGGATGCCAAGCAGTGTCCAGATATATACTACTGTATGAATCTATCTTGTCGCTTTACCTCCTGTTCATCGCACCCACGTTCAATACAGTGGTGGAGAACTGAAGATGAAATCCGAAAATTATCATTGGACCAATGTAATGTCAATATTGTGTTCTGGTTGTTGATTGGTTAGGGAGGACGTCCTCCGCTGGAGCATCAGTTTACGTGTTTTGGCCAATAACACATGACACAAGATATCATTGATTCCCCCTCCCTTGAACTGATTCTCTGATGTTAGACACTAAATCCAGAGCCTCTGGCTGGACCCGCCTAAAGGGAGGTTCATCCTCCCTTACTGCCATTCACCCCATGTTGAAAGCCAGGACTCAGGAGCCACTGGGTAACAACCGTTTGTAATAGACATCAATGGGAGGCTTGGGGAGGTCAACGTCAGACCTCCGTACAGTAATTTTCAATTGTGGTAAGGGGTGCTATCAGTATTTTGACACGAGGGGACGATTTTTGTGACTTCGAAGTGTTAAAAATAGTAATATTACCAGTATTTTAGTCTATTAAAGTTAAGTGTATTATCTTTCTCTTTGAAGTTTATCTTTCTCTGAAATTTTAGGGAGGACGGTCCTCCCTTTCCTCATTGGACGAGCCTCCGCTGATCCACACTGTATCACTCAAAGACAAACGATGTGAGCCAAGAGCAGAGTCTCAGTGCATACAGACCCACAAATTTGTTCATCCAAACTACTTGTTCTTTTGTTTGTCCTCCCCTGTCTGGTCCTATTATGATTATGTTGTGTGAAATAATATGTGATCGTTTTTGTTACTCTGTACTCTCGTTATATAACTGCAGTATGATAATGTTTGTCATGCCAGTGAAGGAAATTTGGATGAGTTAGTGATTCCATCAGAAGGTTAAGAGTCTGAATGGGTGATGCATAGAAACCCCCTTTTCTGTCTGTGTCCTTCTCTCTTCATTCTGTCTTTGTGTCTAAGTCTCTCTCTCTCCTTCTCTCTCTATCTTTTTCTCTCTCGCAATCTCTTTCTCTCTCCATCTCTATCTAGCTCTCCATCTCGATGAATAATGTACTATCCAAGCAGGCGTATATGGGTCAGTGGGGCTTTACTGTCCCGGGAGACTAGAGCCTCTGCCACACCAGCGCCACAAAGACGTACTTAGTAATTCACTGAGAACTCGTTCACCCAAGATTTGATGGCCGTCTGTCTGCCTTGCTAGTTAACCGTATACATGACGTCATACATTTTTCATAAAGTCTGCGCCGTGTGCTGTCAATATTTCATATCTCATATTGACAGACTTGTGTGTGCACATGGGGCTCCATTGTAAAGAGTACTTCTCCTCTCCTCTCCTCCTCCCTCTTCTCTCCTCTCTTCCTCCCTCTCTTGCCCTGTAGTAGTTAGATTAGCTCTGTCTGCGGGTGACAAAGGGCCAGTCATTCGGGGCCAGCTCGGATGGGTAGCCGGACTCGGAGCGGATGCAAAGTTAGCGGTGGAATGCGCTGAGTTGGGCGAAGTTTTGGTCGCAGGGTCTCGAGGGAGGAGCTGGGGCAGAGGTGGCTGACGGGGCGAGATCACACTCGTGGATTCAGCTGTATACAAGAAAAGAGAGAACTCAGCTCTGTTCAGCTACTGATAACTGCCCCATGGATGCCAATTACATTACTAAGTGAAAGCAATAGCATGTGTCCTTGAACAAGACTCCAAACTGCTAACCAGCTGCAGAGGTGCTTCTCTGTAACCGACCTCACACTATAACTGCAGGGTGGGTGGGTGATTGGGTGGGTGGATCCTACAAGGATTCAAAATGTGTGTCTTGTTAATTTTAACTTTGAAATGCTGTGTTATGCTTTGACTAGCAAGCAAGCAATTGTTTCCAGTTAGTGTTCTGCATTTCTTTCCTGTCCTCCCCTCTCCACTCCTAGCCTCTTCTTTCCAATACATTTTATTCAGCTTCCTGTTGTTGTAGCTGCTAAACAGTTGTCTGGTCTTGTTTGTTTTCAGTGCTCCCCACCTGCTCACCGCTGGACTTCCACTGTGACAACGGCAAGTGTATCCGGCGCTCCTGGGTGTGTGACGGGGACAACGACTGTGAGGACGACTCAGACGAGCAGGACTGTCGTAAGTACATGCATCTACGGTCAACATGTGTGACTCACATTCATACGTGCGCACACCACAGGGGTGCACACACACAGTCAGAGGGCCATGCCATTGGGCTCGGTTGGACGAGTTACTGAGGTAGATGGACATTAAGGGAGGCAGTCATGTGGAATAGGTGTTTGTTTTGCTCTCCACTAAGCCAACACATGACACACACCCTAACGAGAGGTCAGCGCTTCCCACGGCAGACACACCTGACTCTCACCTTTGTCCTCTCACCTCTGACCTGAGTTTATCTACTTTGTTTTTTTGCCTTGAGGAGCTGTCTGTATGCAGAACATTGGATGTGTGTAAGTGGGATCAAGGGTGTGTGTGTGTAGTGTGTGTGTGTGTGTGTGTGTGTGTGTGTGTGTGTGTGTGTGTGTGTGTGTGTGTGTGTGTGTGTGTGTGTGTGTTGTTTTAAAGCTGAAATAGACTACAGCTGCTTAACAGGACGCTGTGACCAAGGCCTAAAGTGGGTTAAATGAGTAGGGGGTGTATTTATAAACTCCTATATTTATACATCTATGCATTGCTGTATACAGTTTGGCTATACATGTGTATTTGCATGTGCAGGGGTTTGCGTGGCGTGTGAGTATGTGTTTTGGTCTATGACTTGAGACATAGAAAGCGGTCAAGCTGTGTGGACACACTGCTCACTTTTACAGTGTATTTATCCGGAATGACTCAAAGGCCTGCAGGTGTCAAATCTAATCCCTTTCGATCCGTGTGTGTGTGTGTGTGTGTGTGTGTGTGTGTGTGTGTGTGTGTGTGTGTGTGTGTGTGTGTGTGTGTGTGTGTGTGTGTGTGTGTGTCATTCCCTTTGACTGTGTGTGTCAGTGTTGGCTGTTCAATTTAATTACCTTTACTCTGTGTGGGAGTGCTAAGAACAAATTTGGTGAGTAACACATCCTTAATAGAGACTCCACATGAGAGAAAGACTTAGCAGATGTCCCAACTGCAGCTCTCTGGCCAGCTATAGGGCAACACAACTTTTTTCTTTTTCTTTTTTTGCAGATGGTTGAGAGAGAAAGAGAGAGAGAGAGAGAGAGAGAGAGAGAGAGAGAGAGAGAGAGAGAGAGAGAGAGAGAGAGAGAGAGAGAGAGAGAGAGAGAGAGAGAGAGAGAGAGTGTGTGTGTGTGTGTGTGTGTGTGTGTTTTTGTGTGTTGTTTTTTTTTCCATTTTCCCCCATACTGTCTCACAGCCCTCCCAAGTATATATCATAGCCAGTCACATTTCAAAGGGGCTGTCACATATTGTATGTTAAACGTTATGATCTAGATGCAGTAGAATTCAAGATGGGGGAGCGCCTCTGTAGCCAAATGGTTACAGTGCTGGCCACATGGTCGCAAGTGTCATCGGTTCGATTCCAGCCGGCAACCTTTGTTGAATGTCATATCTATCTCTCTCTGCCACATTTACTGTCTGATTCTTCACTCTCGCTATGTAATAAAGGCAAAAAAAATGCCCCAAAAATCTAAAATAAATAAATAAATAATGAAAATAATAATTTTAGATGGTGGCAGTGTGTGTATAGCTGCTGTAGACTTGAGACTTGGGCTCCAGTCGGACTTGAGTCGTGAAAATCGGGATTTGCAACTCGGTATGAACTTGTCTGCTGTTAGACTTGGACTTAATGAACCTTGTCTGCTTTAAGACTTGCGACTTGAAAGCAATACCTTGATCAGATTTGATCCAGTAAAACCCTGGACTAATTGTTTATTCAGAAAAGATTGCATTTTAAATACATCCCTATTATGTCTAGTTTAGTTACTGCTTTGCGTTCACTTTATGCCTTGCGTGCCAAAGCATGTGGATTATAGTTAATTGGGATAGGTCCCTATGCCTAATGAAGAGCCAAGCTAAAGCCAGTGGCTGATTCATAAGGAACTAAACAAATGGATCCGTGGTGGTGTAGCGGTCTAAGCATCGGCTTTGTGTCGATGCAGTTGCCCACTGGGGACCGGGGTTCGCGCCTCGGTCTCGTCAGATCCAACTATGGCCGGACTCGATGGAGCGGCAATAATTGGCAACGCTGTCTTCGGGAGGGGGGCGGAGTCGGCTTGTGTTCGTCACATGAATGCGTCTCTGTGTGTGTCGGAAAAAGCAGTGGTTCGGCCTTGTCACGAAAGTGGCGAGGCGTCTCCTTCGAGACTGCCGGCCGGAGAGATGCAGTTGGCAAACGCATGCAGTACGAGGGTGGCTGTTTGAACTAAAATAGGGATCGATTGGCCACTAAATTGGGAGAAAAGGGGAAAAATAAGAAATAAATGTATAGGAACTAAACAAACAATAACTCTGGTGTAAATGTTTCCATAGAAATGCTGGTTAATGCCTGAAACACAATACTTCACCCAGCCGGCGGCCCCAGGAGTAAGTGCACATCTCTAAACATCAGACTGGAGAAAAAGTGTACTTTTACAGTGTTTTGGAGACCTTCGACCTGAGCAACAGAGAGGGTGGCTCGATGCAGAAAATTAATTATATAAGACAAGTTGCTTTATAGTTCCTCTTTATGTTCAGCGTGTTTTGTGAAACATGCCTGCAGGCATGACTCATTGCAGCCCATATTCCTTATTTATGTGAACATCCCTGCTTCTTGTTGTTGATAGAGCGGTGTTTTGTTTTTATAAAATATAGAAGATTATTACTGATGCATTTTTGTTTGTATATTACCTGAAGGTATAAGCTCTGCTCACTTGCTATACTCAAAAGAAAAATCGACAGTAGGCATGTTTCCTTTCAAGTGAATTTCAAACCAACTTTTTTTTTGGGAGGGAGGGGGGCATTTTTCCTCGTTTTGCTCCCCAATTGTACTCGGCCAATTACCCCACTCTTCCAAGCCACCCCAGTCGCTGCTCCACCCCCTCTGCCGATCTGGGGAGGGCTGCAGACTACCACATGCCTCCTCCAATACATGTGGAGTCGCCAGTTGCTTCTTTTCACCTGACAGTGAGCAGTTTCGCCAGGAGGATGTAGCATGTGGGAGGATCATGTTATTCCCCCCAGTTCCCCCTCCCCCCTGAACAGGCGCCCCGGCCGACCAGAGGAGGCGCTGGTGCAGTGACCAGCACACATACCCAAATGCCTGGCCAAGCCGGAGGTAACACGGGGATTCGAACCGGCAATCCCCGTGTTGGTAGGCAACAGAATAGACTGCCATGCTACCCAGATGCCTCTTTTCTAAAGTGGCAAAAAATAAAACATGAATTAGGTTGTTTCCATCAGATCTGTTTAGGTGAATAAAATCATGAAGGTAGTTTTATTTCTTCTTACACGTCATATGTCCATACGTCAACACCACAACAAAAATAGACCAGTCAAGATGAAGAAACAGCTGATCATTTTTTCGAAATGTAGTGTTTCCATTCGTCCTTTTCTCATTTAAAACGTCAAATTTCGCATAAACTGGCTTGCTGGAAACCCCACTAGTGATAGAAGAAGGCACTCATGAGTAATGCCATTAGCAATCTGGAACAGTGCATGGTAGATGTTGCTTGTTTAGTTAATAAAGCCCTCCCTACTAGGCCTTGGTTGTGCCCTCTAGCCTGCATTATGCTACTAGCCATGCATCGCCGATATGGAGTTACAGGCTTATTTTGCTTCTTCCAGGTCCTGCCTGTCTTCACTAGTTTTGTGTTGGGCCTGTTGGCGAAATGCATGTAGTGATATTTCACTTACACTTTACAATAAGGCTACATTTATTAACCAGTAGTAAGCATTAACTTAACGGTTAACTGGTGTGTCTATTAATCATTTACCAATGGTGTTCATCATTTACTAATATTAGTTAGTACCTTAATTAACATGTAAAACTTACTAAATGTTAACAAAAGAAATGTGTTAACAGTTACTTAATGCTTATTAGGGTTAGTTAATGCTTATCACTGTATTAATTAATGTTAATAGGGTTACTTAACGGTTTATTAACTTAGTTAATG